>NW_027442020.1:0-296979 GCF_048569485.1 Anomaloglossus baeobatrachus | reverse complement strand
AGTTTATTAATTAGCAAACTTGTCCCAACTAAAGGCCCCGTCACACTAAGCAACATCGCTAGCAACATCGCTGCTAACGAACAACTTTTGTGACGTTGCTAGCGATGTTGCTGTGTGTGACATCCAGCAACAACCTGGCCCCTGCTGTGAGGTCGTTGGTTGTTGCTGAATGTCCTGGGCCATTTTTTAGTTGTTGCTCTCCTGCTGTGAAGCACACATCACTGTGTATGACAGCGAGACAGCAACAACTAAATGTGCAGGCAGCAGGAGCCGGCTTCTGCGGAGGCTGGTAACCAATGTAAACATCGGGTAACCAAGAAGCCGATATTTACCTTTGTTACCAGCCTCCGCCGCTCTCACTGCCTGTGCTGCCGGCTCCTGCTCTGTGCACATGTAGCTGCAGGACACATCGGGTTAATTAACCCGATGTGTGCTGTAGCTAGGAGAGCAGAGAGCCAGCACTAAGCATTGTGCGCTGCTCCCTGCTCTGTGCACATGTAGCTGCAGGACACATCGGGTTAATTAACCCGATGTGTACTGTAGCTAGGAGAGCAGGGAGCCAGCGCTAAGCATTGTGCGCTGCTCCCTGCTCTGTGCACATTTAGCTGCAGCACACATCGGGTAATTAACCCGATGTGTGCTGTAACTAGGAGAGCAGGGAGCCAGCGCTCAGTGTGCGCTGCTCCCTGCTCTCTGCACGTGTAGCTGAGTGCGCTGATAACCAAGGTAAATATCGGGTTGGTTACCCGATATTTACCTTAGTTACCAAGCGCAGCATCTTCCACGCGGCGCTGGGGGCTGGTCACTGGTTGCTGGTGAGCTCACCAGCAACTCGTGTAGCGACGCTCCAGCGATCCCTGCCAGGTCAGGTTGCTGGTGGGATCGCTGGAGCGTCGCTTAGTGTGACATCTCACCAGCAACCTCCTAGCAACTTACCAGCGATCCCTATCGTTGTTGGGATCGCTGGTAAGTTGTTTAGTGTGACTGGACCTTTACATCAAGGAGCATCACTCCACTTACACAATCTAAGGGGCACTTTGCACACTGCGACATCGCAGGCCGATGCTGCGATGCCGAGTGCGATAGTCCCCGCCCCCGTCGCAGCAGCGATATGTGGTGATAGCTGGCGTAGCGAAAATTATCGCTACGCCAGCTTCACACACACACTCATCTGCCGTGCGACGTCCCTGTGGCCGGCGACCCGCCTCCTTGTTAAGGGGGCGGGTCGTGCGGCGTCTCTGCGACGTCACACGGCAGGCGGCCAATCGGAGCGGAGGGGCGGAGATGAGTGGGATGTAAACATCCTGCCCACCTCCTTCCTTCCGCATATCCTACGGAAGCCGCGGTGACGCCGGTAGGAGATGTTCCTCGCTCCTGCGGCTTCACACACAGCGATGTGTGGTGTGCTGCCGCAGGAGCGAGGAACAACATCGGACCGTCGCGTCAGCGTAATTATGGATTACGCCGACGCTGCACCGATGATACGATTACGACGCTTTTGCGCTCGTTAATCGTATCATCCAGGCTTTACACACTGCGATGTCGCATGCGATGCCGGATGTGCGTCACTTTCAATTTGACCCCACCGACATCGCACCTGCGATGTCGCAGTGTGCAAAGTGCCCCTCAGCCTTATCTCATGATTGTTACAATCAAAAGATACTCCGAGTGTATCAATGCACAATAAAGAATTCCATAAGCTTTTTTAGGATAAAACCCAAAACTTTATTAGGCAATCAAACATATAAATATTAAAATAAACAGGGAGACACACCTTGTTGAAGGACAGAAATATGCCACCGTTTTGAACACGCATCGGTATTTTCAGTCAGATAAAGCACAAGTATTGCAAATCGTTATTATTATTCTTTCATGTGTCAAACTATACCTGCACACTTGGTGATTAACAAATCACACTCACTGTGGTGGAATACGATAGTGATGCTGTGCATTTCTAGATGAACACCTTTATTCAGAGCATTGCCACTTGTGCTTCTGACTGTGCACATTGCAGCGTTTTCATCTGTGAATGATTGAACAACTTGGATGTGTGTCAAGACTGTTAATTACTTTTCATAATATATGTGTCTGCCCACATGTCTTATGGTGATGACAATATATAGTTTGATTATGATATTGGCGGTATATGTATACTCTTTACAGACAAAAGCCCTGATTTCATCTATTTTTATGGGCCAAATATAATATAATATACTTACCTATTTTGTTCAATCTGTGGGATTGTTATGAGCCTATAGGTGCATTGTATGTATATGCGGCTATTGACACACATCCATATTGTGGAGCATAGTATGCACAGGGCTTGAGCATGCTGACGGCAAGGCACCTATATGAATATAGGCTTATTATGCCAGAATAGCAATAACGAAGGGTGGAATTGCTGTCTGCAATGTTCATGTCTTGATAATTTTGGTTAAAATAATGATATCTTGCTACTAATAGTTTGACACATGAAAGAATAATAATAACGATTTGCAATACTTGTGCTTTATCTGACTGAAAATACCGATGCGTGTTCAAAACGGTGGCATATTTCTGTCCTTCAACAAGGTGTGTCTCCCTGTTTATTTTAATATTTATATGTTTGATTGCCTAATAAAGTTTTGGGTTTTATCCTAAAAAAGCTTATGGAATTCTTTATTGTGCATTGATACACTCGGAGTATCTTTTGATTGTAACAATCATGAGATAAGGTTTAAGACAATCCACTTTGTGCCTGGTGCGACGGATACGTCTCTGATTGTGTAAAAACTGAGGTGACGGATCCCATTTTTTTTTTCTTTGTTTTTAGGCTGAGAGAGAGAGACCCCACCATCCCCGCACATACACCGGCACTCCCCCCACCCACCATCCCCGCACATACACCGGCACTCCCCCCACCCACCATCCCCGCACATACACCGGCACTCCCCCCACCCACCATCCCCGCACATACACCGGCACTCCCCCCACCCACCATCCCCCCACATACACCGGCACTCCCCCCACCCACCATCCCCGCACATACACCGGCACTCCCCCCACCCACCATCCCCACACATACACCGACACGCACCATCACTGCACATACACCGGCACTCCCCCCACCCACCATCCCCGCACATACACCGGCACTCCCCCCACCCACCATCCCCACACATACACCGACACGCACCATCACTGCACATACACCGGCACTCCCCCCACCCACCATCCCCGCACATACACCGGGACTCCTGCACGCACCATCCCTGCACATACACCGGCACTCCCGCACGCACCATCTCCGCACATACACCGGCACTCCTGCACGCACCATCGCCGCACATACACCGGCACTCCCGCACGCACCATCACCGCACATACAGCGGCACTCCTGCACGCACCATCACTACACATACACCGGCACTCCCCCCACGCACCATCACCGCACATACACCGGCACTCCCCCCACGCACCATCACTGCACATACACCGGCACTCCCGCACGCACCATCACCGCACATACAGTGGCACTCCTGCACGCACCATCACTACAGATACACCGGCACTCCCCCCACTCACCATCACCGCACATACACCGGCACTCCCCCAACGCACCATCACCGTACATACACCGGCACTCCCGCACGCACCATCACTACACATACACCGGCACTCCCGCACGCACCATCACTACACATACACCGGCACTCCCGCACGCACCATCACTACACATTCACCGGCACTCCCGCACGCACCATCACCGCACATACACCGGCACCCCCCCACGCACCATCACCGCAAATACACCGGCACTCCTGCACGCACCATCACTGCACATACACCGGCACTCCCACACCCACCATCCCCGCACATACACCGGCACTCCCGCACGCACTGTCACTACACGTACACTGGCCCTCCCGCACGCACCATCACTGCAAATACTCCGGCACTCCCGCACGCACCATCACTGTACATACACCGGCACTCCCGCACGCACCATGACCGCACATACACCGGCACTCCTGCACGCACCATCACTACACATACACCGGCACTCCCTCACGCACCATCATTGCAAATACACCGGCACTCCCGGGGGAGTTAAAGGGGTTAACCAGAAGCACAATGTTATTAAAGATAATTTGTCTAATAGAGTAGATCTTACAGTATATGTAATGTGCAACTTTTACCTATTGTAGATTAAGGTGTCAGATCTGCTTTAGAATAGAATTTTGTTGCTTTAAAATATTCTAATTTAAAATAAATACTACCAAGTTTGCATTAAGAATATTTTATATTTTTTCTGTTTATAATTATTGTTTATAAAACAATGTGATCGGCAGTGCTGAATGGGTGTGGATGGGGAGTGGTTATGGGCGTGACTAGTTGTGAAATGGGTATGGTTAGGGGCGTGGCCTAAAATCGCCGTGGCGCACACATAGCGTGACACACAGTTTGGCCCTCTTTCCTTTCTTGGAAAGTTTGGAGGTATGTGTCTGTCCTCAGAAATAAAAATGGACCCCAAAATGTGTTGTGTAATTTCTGCCAATACCCTTGTGAAAATGAGAAAATTGGAACTAAAGCAAAATTTGTATGTCAATGTGTGTTTTTATTTTCACGGCTCAATGTTATAAAACTTTGTGAAGCATCTGGGGATTTATGGTGCGCACCACGTATCTAGATGAATTCCTTGAGGGGTTTAGTTTCCAAAATGGGGTCACTTGTGGGAGTCTTCTGTTTGCACATCAGGGGCTCTACAAATGCAGCATGCTCTCTGGAATAGATAGCAAATTCCGCTCCATCCCTTCCAGACCCCACCTTGCGCTCGCACATCGTTTTTCCACTAAATATGCAGTATCAACATACTCAGGAGAAATAGGACAGAATTCTATGCTCCATATTATTTCTCCTGTAACCCTTGTGAAATGGAACAATTTTTTGCTAAATAAACACATTTTTGTGCGAAAAATTAAAATGTTAATTTAATGTTCAAAATTGCTTTAATTAGTGTGAAGCATCTAAAGGGTAAATAAGCTTCTTGGATTTGGTTTTGACTACTTTGAGGGGTGCAGTTTTTTAAAGCTGTCACGTTTAAGTATTTTCTGTCACATTGGCCCCTTAAAGTCACTCCAAATGTGAAGTGGTCCCTAAACAAAAAATTAGTTTGAGAAACTTTTAACCCATCTAGATTACTGAGAAGCAAATTGTTCCAAAACTGCTGCTGTTGTAAAGCAGATGTAAATGATGCTTATGACCTCACTGAGGAGAAGATGGAGAAATCTGACCGCCCTCGGATGGCAATGTGTCCCTCGCACCATAGACCTGAATGAGTCTTATCCGATTGAATGGCAAATTGTAGCCGGCACCAAGAGGTTCTGTCAGTAAAACAACAAATTGGGCCTCAGCACTGGCCCTCTGAAAAACGTTGGGCCGAGTGCTATTCAATAAAAAATCCGCTAGCACTCGTCCAGCTAATCCGGTGGCGTGAGCCCTTCCATCCAATATTGCAGTGTCTCAGCAACTTCAGGTTGGGCGACGTAAAACAGGAACAGAAATGTAAATGAGGCCGAATGTAAAGATTGTATCTCATCAATATCTATGTCCACTTTAATTTTTAGGTATGAAGAAGAAAATAAAAGCCGGAAAAGATGGCGAGAGCAGACAGGAGGTAAGAAATCAATAAATAGCAACCAATGTATTTGTGTAAAAGGGGTTGTCTGTATAGATAGTCTGGCCGTATGTGAGTGATGATGTGACTGTGCATGTTGTCACCATTTCCAGGTTCCTCAAGTCGTTCCTTGCTGACTAGTCTCATCTGCCTTATCTCAATTCTCTTGTGATTGGTAGCCGGGGGTGAGGGACATAGTCCAGCACCCGCCTGACACGCTACAGAAAAGGGGTTTGCAGTGTGTGTTTGGGTTGGTGCTGTGGTGCGATACCTGAGTAACCGGGTACTTCTGGGCTGTCAGTCCGCTGCTGCTGCTGCTCCAAGGAACATGCTGCAGATTCACTCCCATAAGAATAAAGTCCACACTTGGGCCAGCTATAAAACACTTTGTCTTTACTGTCACCAGTGTCTTGGAAACACCAATCTTCCCCATAGGAGAGGCACACATATTTCACAGGCATTGTTTCACAGTTCAACATGGCTCTCCCCATCACGGCTGTTCTCAGGGTCTCACCGGCATGAGAGTTTCTTCTCTACACTTCACTGTTCTCTGAAAGGCTATCTTCTACCGGGTTGCATCCGAGGATCCCAATCCTGCAGTGACGGTGACTGTCTGAAGACTAAGAGGTACTTTGCACGTTGCGACAACGCTACTGCGATATCGGTGGGGTCAAAACAAAAGTGACGCACATCCGGTAGCGACGTCGCAACGTGTAAATACTAGGAGCGGAGATGAACGAGCGTGAAACAGTCAAAAATCGCTGATCTGTGTCACGTCGTTCATTTCCATAATGTCGGTGCGTCCGCAGGTAAGATGTTGTTTGTCATTCCTGCAGCGCCACACATTGCTGTGTGTGAAGCTGCAGGACCAACAAACATCTCCTTACCTGCATCTGCCGTCCACCGGCTATGCGGAAGGAAGGAGGTGGGCGGGATGTTTACATCCTGCTCATCTCTGCCCCTCCGCTTTGATTGGCCGGCCGCTTTGTGACGTCGCTGTGACGCCTAAAGCACCTCCCCCTTAAAGGAGGGTTTCCTCGGCAGTCACAGCGACGTCGCCGACCAGGTATGTGAGTGTAAAGCTGCCGTAGCGATAATGTTCGTTACGGCAGCTCGCACTACATATCACAGGTGCGACGGGGGCGGGTACTATCGCGCTCGGCATCGCTATCATTAGCTAGCGATGTCGCAGCGTGCAAAGTACCCCTAAGGTCCTTACAATAACCGCACTATTCACTTTATCCTTCTTGGCGCTATTCTAGTTCACGCTCTACTTCCAGGCTACCTCTCTGTAACATAATGCTTCAGTTCACCAGCTTCTGATTTCCTCCTGCCCAATGCTTCTGCCTGTTTCTCTACCGCTGCACCACTCAGCTGCTTCTTCACACCATCTCTGGCACTATCTGACTAAGGCTATGTCCGCATGTTGCATTATTTTCTTATGTATTGGTTGCGTTTTAAACTGCATTGTGTTATTTGACAAACTGCATGCGTTTTGCTTCCCCAGCAAAGGCTATGAGAAATCAGAATTTCCATCTGCACGTTGCATTCTTTTTGTCAGCGTTTATTTTGACATATATTTCTCAAAATCTTTGACCAAAAAAAGCAGCATGTTCATTCTTTTTGCGTTTTGGTCATGTTTTGTCACCCATTGAAATGAATAAGGTATGTCCAAAATGCAACCAAAATGTTAGCTGTGCGTTTCCACTGCTTTTTGGTTGCATTTTGTATGCATTTTTTGTCAACAAAAACGCAGGTCACCAACTTTTCTCCATTCTCTCTCTGTCTCTCTCTGTCTCTCTCCGCTTCATACTCACCATTTACTGGCGTAGGTGTCACGCTACTCCTGCAGCGCCTTTCCTCTGCTTCTGAAAGTGCCGACCGCTCATTAGGCTCATTTCATATTGACTGCTTCCCCGCCCACCGACGCCTATGATGGGGCGCGTCTGACTGCAACCAAATGCTGAGTGTCAGCTGTCTGACTACAACCAATCACAGATGCCGGTGGGCGGGTCTATATCATATAGTAAAATAAATAAATAATTAAAAAACAAACAAACAATAAATGGCGTGTGGTCCCTCTCCATTTTGAAACCCAACCAAGATAAAACCTCACAGATGAGGGATGGTATTCTCAGGCTGGGAGACCCACGTTATTGGGAGCCCCCTAGCCTAAAAATATCAGCCAACCGGAATTGCCGCATCCGTTAGATGTGACAGTCCCAGCACTTTACCCAGATCATCCTGATTGCCCTGGTGCGGTGGCAATCCGGGTAATAAGGAGTTAATGGAAGCCCATGGAAGCCTCTAAGTCCTAGATTAGTCATGGCAGGCGTCTATGAGACTCCCCCTCATCACTAATTTGTAAGTGAAAGTAAATAAACACTAACACAGAAAAATCCTTTATTTCAAATAAAAGACAAAAAAGCTGTTGCACAGCTTCTAGCTTCCCAGTTGCAGAACAAAGTTCACAGAGCAGATTACATGGGATAACAAGCTCTTTACTTCTGAGAGAACATGAGGTAATGATTTGCACAGTCATACAGCATTGCATCAGGAAGTGAAAAACGAAACCAGGAAGAAAAGAAAAGACTTTTTACAATACAGTGAGTAAGGAAACTTTACACAACATCGCCATCTACCGTTAGATCAGCATAAAGTCCTCCGTCACACATATACAAAGAAGTCCTCATCTGTTGCATATACCAACAAAAGCACTCTCTTTCATCACTTTATTAACCTTCCAACCTTCCCACCAGGTCGGACATAATCCACACAAGGTCCCACGACGCTTCCAGCACTGCTAAATCTGACCCTCACAGCGAGCGCCATAGAACAAAACTGCCCGCTGTGAGGTTCAGGCCGCAACTGAAGTGAGTAGCGCTATCAGCAGTGACGTCACTCAGGTTAGCTGCTGCCACAGCTGGAGTCCTCCATCTGTGACAGCATATCACCCGAGTGACTGAAGTGAGCTACGCAATCAGCGGTGCTGTCACTCAGGTGATTTCCGGTCACAGCAGGAGTCCTCCACCCGTGACGGCAAATCACCCGAGTGACTGAAGTGAGCAGCACGATCAGCGGTGCCGTCACTCAGGTGATTTGCGGTCATAGCTGTAGTCCTTCAGCCAGAATTGGTGCAATGTTAGGCTGGAAAGGGCCAAATAACGATGGCCCTTCCCACCCTAATAATATCAGCCCCAGATTGGCTGCTGTACCTTGGCTGGTTTTAGAAAAATGGGGGTGACCGCATGTCATTTTTTAAAAAGAAAAAAAAAAATCACTAAAAAAAGTGTGGGATCTCCTCTATTTTTCAGAACCAGCCAAGGTACAGCACACAGCTGAGGGTTGCAGCCCGCAGCTTCTGCTGTTCCTGTGCTAGATAAGAAAAATAGGGGGGCCCCAATTCAATTTTTTTTACCCCAAAAAATAAAAAAAACAGCTGGAAAAGCTAGCTGTCACTCTTTCGAGCTATTCTGTTATTTCTTTCTATCTATTCTATATATTCTTTCTTATTGTCTATTCTATATATTCTTTCTATCTAACTATTATTTTTATTTTTTTCTATCTCTTCTATCTATCAATTATCCTAATCTATCATATTTTATTTCTCCTTTAAAAAACTCACCCTGTCAAAAACGCATCCAAAATGCTTGCGTTTTGGATGCATTTTTTTTTGTCAAGCGCAGTGTTTGCAATTGTCAAAGTCTGCCAGAGGGTGCAATTTTTTTTGTCAAATCAAGAACGCAAGTTGCACACATACCCTTACTAACTCGGGAACTCCCAACCCCTATGCTATGAGGCCTGCTACACCAAAACTCCTAGTCCTGCATCTCTTGTGCAAGACTCCCTCCTAGCAAATAGGGAGCCCAATGCCACCTTGTCACAGCGACAGAATTGTGGCACAACTCACATAAAACTTACACAATATACATTGGCAATGCAGCGCACGATGTCTTCAGGGGAGTACTGACCATGGGTAACCCTCTTATATCCCTCCCCTCTTTAACCTTGGTCATTCCCGACCAACTGGGCATCTGAAAAACATAAAAGCATGCACACATTCTACACTTAAAACAGTATCAAAACATTTCTTGATTTAAACATGAGGACTGTGGCCAACAACAGTACCCCACTCAGTCCAAGGAAGCAGTCTCTTTGTTTGGGACTTTGATTACCCACAAAATTGTTTTGTCATTATCTCCCACCAACTGCAAAGTGGGGGGCATATTTCTTTAAGAAAAATTCATCCACAAAGTTCTGGGGGCACAAACTGAAAAACACTGTCCTGTTTCCTGACCTGGCCAGCACATCGGGTCATCCGTTTCACTTTTCCCTCCTCCATGCTGCACAGGATAGGGCTCAGTCTCTCAGGGGCCATGGACTTTTCCCCCCATGGACTTTGTCCTGAAACAGGACAGGACTAAGTCCAGGGGGCAACGTCCATAAACAGGACATGATTAGTCCACAGGGGCAAAATGGGCCAAGTCCATGAGAGCTGCAAGGGACTCCTGGGCCGAAGTCACAGTCTTCCTCCTGCCCCAAGGGCTGGCAGAGTTCCCAAATCCAGCAGGGGGGCGCAACATGTGCCGAGCTTGGATTGGGGGGAAACAAAAAAACACACAGTTCAGACCACGAGGGGTATTACAACATCCCTCCACAATAATCAAAAGCAAAAACCTGGCCTTGTCCGGCCGCGAGGGTTATCATATTATCCCTTGGCTCACACAGGGCAACATCTCAGCCCAACAGAGGCTCATGGCCTTTAAAGGGGTTATCCGGCTTAATTTGCTTTTTTTTTATTATTTCCCTATGGGGCTACATTGGGGCAGGTAAGTAGATAGAGACCACTTACCTGCCCTGCTGTCAGCCCCTCTCCCCCGGCTCAGAGCGGTCATGTGACCGCTCCTGCCGCGATTTTGCTGCTTCCGGTCATTTCATGTCTACATGGGCAGGGCCATGTTGACATGCAAATGTGGAAACAGCATGTCGCCTCCTTGCTGGGCTGTACAGTGCGATGAGCCCCGCCCCCCTTCCCTGCACCCTCCCACACATTCCCCCGCACCTCCCCCTGCACTGCTGTGGGGGTCCGTGACCTGGCGGCGGGGCCTGGCGGCAGCTGCCATGGTGTCAGCTCCAGCACCGGCCCCCCTGCTCAGGATCACACATTCAAATATACCGGCATCACAGATCACAGATGCCGGTACATTTGAAAGTGCTGATGAGAAGCAGCGCAGCGCTGCTTCTCATCTTGCACGCTGTCTGAACTCTCTTCAGCACAGCGGTGAAGTCACCACTGTGCTGATATGTCTAGAGCACAGACAGCGCGCGAACGTGCAGGAGCGGCGGGGACCGATGACGGGTGAGTATGTACTCCCTATGGGGTGGTGTGTGTGTGTGTGTGTGTGTGTATGCGGTGCACAGCCCGATGTGTGTGTGTGTGTGTGTATGTATGTTTGTGTATGCGGTGCACAGCCCGATGTGTGTGTATGCGGTGCAGAGCCTGATGTGGTGAGGGGTGCAGAGCCCGATGTGGTGTGGGGTGCAGAGCCCGATGTGGGGCTGTTATTTGCAATGCTGTAGTGTAGTGCGCTGCCCTGTAGTGCCCTGCCCTGTAGTGCCCTGCCGTGCAGTGCGCTGCCGTGCAGTGCGCTGCCGTGTAGTGTGCTGCCCTGTAGTGCGCAGCCCTGTAGTGTCCTGTAGTGTCCTGCCCTGTAGTGCTCTGTAGTGTCCTGCCCTGTAGTGTCCTGTAGTGTCCTGCCCTGTAGTGTCCTGTAGTGATCTGCCGTGTAGTGTGTTGCCCTGTAGTGTCCTGTCCTGTAGTGTCCTGTAGTGCGCTGCCCTGCAGTGTCCTGCCCTGTAATGTGCTGCCCTGTAGTGTCCTGTCCTGTAGTGTCCTGTACTGTGCTGCCCTGTAGTGTCCTGTAATGTGCTGCCCTGTAGTGTCCTGTCCTGTAGTGTCCTGTAATGTGCTGCCCTGTAGTGTCCTGCCCTGTAGTGCCCTGTAGTGTGCTGCCCTGTAGTGTCCTGTAATGTGCTGCCCTGTAGTGTCCTGTCCTGTAGTGTCCTGTAATGTGCTGCCCTGTAGTGATCTGTCCTGTAGTGTCCTGTAATGTGCTGCCCTGTAGTGTACTGTAATGTGCTGCCCTGTAGTGTCCTGTCCTGTAATGTGCTGCTCTGTAGTGCCCTGTAGTGTGCTGCCCTGTAGTGTCCTGTAATGTGCTGCCCTGTAGTGTCCTGTCCTGTAGTGTCCTGGAATGTGCTGCCCTGTAGTGATCTGCCCTGTAGAGTCCTGCCCTGTAGTGCCCTGTAGTGTGCTGCCCTGTAGTGTCCTGTAGTGTCCTGCCCTGTAGTGTCCTGTCCTGTAGTGTCCTGTAATGTGCTGCCCTTTTGTCTCCTGCCCTGTAGTGCCCTGTAGTGTCCTGTCCTGTAGTGTTCTGTAATGTGCTGCCCTGTAGTGTCCTGTCCTGTAGTGTCCTGTAATGTGCTGCCCTGTAGTGTCCTGTAGTGTCCTGTAATGTGCTGCACTGCAGTGTCCTGCCCTGTAGTGTCCTGCCGTGTAGTGATGAGAGGTCAGTGCTGGGGCAGAATATACTGACAGGGAATGTGTGTGCAGGGGGCGGACAGAGGGTGCGGCTGGACACTGGGGTGGGGCTGGACACTGAGGCCGGGCGGTGCCAGCTGTGACTGGGAGGTTTTGCACAGGAAGTGGTCATGTTTGCTGGAGCTGAATGTAAACAAGAAGCTGCACAGAATAAAGAGATAATTCAAGAGGAACAAAAGTTAGAAAACAAAAAATAACAATGTAGGGGTGATTAATATGACAATACAGCACAGATTAGCTTAAACTCAAACATTTTTGTTATGTCGGACAACCCCTTTAACTTTTTCTCACAGGAGGGCAGTCGGGAACTGGCCTCCCCGTCCACAAACTGGCAATTTTTCAATTGTCCTCAGCCACTTCCAGCCTTCTTCTTTTCTGAGGTCAACCTCTTTTTACATGCATCAATTGTATTTGGGGACATCGGGCGTCGCCATATCCATGGGTTTCTCATCCGGTCGGCTCCATCCGGGTGCTCCTGCTTCCCCCGGGGTCCTCTCCAAGTACATTTGGTAGACTTTGTCTCCGGTGATGATCACCGAGGGGGCTGCTGCAGCCACTGCAAGGGATGGCGGATGTTCTGCCTGTTTCCGCGCCGGTCATTGGGTTGTCTGGTGCTCCCTCTGTTCTCTCAGGCCCGCCGGAGCCGCTGATCTAGTTGGCTCAGCAGCTACTGCTCTCTGTCGTTTCTCCATGCGCTCCGCCTCGGCCTCCGCAGGCTGTGTCACCCCGACCATGCACCATCCCTTTCGGCATTGCAGCTTTATAAAGGTGACCCTCTCTCCCACATAGAGGGTCCGCAGCCAGGAAAGGAGAGACGGCCTGGTCACCATGGCCCGGTTGACGTAGACCTGGTGACAGGTATACTCCTCCTCGATAAAGCCGTAGCCTTTGGTCCTAGTTGAAAGTGACTTCCCAGCCTGAGGAGCATTGGCAATCGAATTTGTGCCTTTTAGGACCGTCCTTCCAGTCCCGAGCCAATGCATCCGCCTGCATTCTCTCCCTCACAACTGCCTCCTAATCCTGCAGGGTCCAAGCTGTCACCCAGTCACTTGGGGGCAGGGCTGCTGCTGGCACCTGCTCGCGTCAGGGCTCACTGCCAGGTACGTGGCTCATGGGTCTCAGCAGCATGTCTCTCCCCCTGCAGTATTTGGGAGCGGAGGCCTCCAACGGTGCGGCACCAGGTCGGAACCAGGGCACAATCGGTCCTACCTCTTCAAGGCCTGACTCCTCCTCCGACTTCAGCTCCATTTCTTCCAGGGCTGGCATGTCTGGATCATCTGCTGGGGCCTCTGTCTTTTTCTCCGGGGCTCAACCGGCCGCAGGGGCTGCTTCCACATCTTCCGGTTCCGCCATCGTCAGCCTGGCCCAGCAGTGTATTTTTAGTTCAGTGCGGACAAGACCCAGGGCGGGGTGCGCAGTGGCACCCCAGCTGACATAGATGAGTGACTCCGCTCATGAATCTGCCGGAGTTTTGCTCACCAACTGCTCCTGGAGTCATCAGCTGGATAATCCCCGGCAGCTCTCGTGGGTCTCAGGAATTCTCCGTATCTTCCTCACACAACTTTCTTTCTCCTTGACATCTCACAAAATGGCGCCAGCCGACTTAGTGACACACGTTTTGTGTCCTGGGGCCCGCCTCTTCTGGTGCCAGTGGCCTGCTGCGTCACTTGTCCATCTCGCCAGCCGCGCCCATAGCCACGCCCCTCGCTGACACTGGAGGTCACTCACCAGTAGGCGTTTCTTCGGTGACCACACCCCTCTCACCTGGGTGCATTCTGCTCCAGGACGGACCTCATCTTCAGTGCCTCCGCTCTTTATGGCTGCCACTCCTCCGGACCGAGTATGTTTTCGCACCATTGAGCGCTGTCGCCTCCCACGATGGGCAGGGTCTCTCTCCCTCTGGTCACTCGTCACCATCTTGGGGTCCACGCTGTCGTCCGCCATCTTAATTTTCAGTCTCTTTATAACACAGTCCATTCGTGGTGCCTGTTGCAGCCGCTTCGCGTCAGGTGTTCCACAAACCGCACCAGGGATTTTTATTTATTATTATTATTATTATTTATTTATAGAGCACCATTGATTCCATGGTACTGTACATGAGAAGGGGTTACATACAGAACACATATACAAGTTACAGTAGACAGACTAGTACAAAGGGAAAAGGACCCTGCCCTTGCGGGCTTACATTCTATAGGATTTTGGGGAGGAGACAGTAGGTGCGGTGTAGGTTGGGCGGCGGCTCCGCACGTTGGTCAGGCGAATAGCTGTCACTGCTGGGTTCCTCGTCGTGGCAGGTGCTATGGCAGGCAGGATGATGAAGCGGGTCCCTGGTGGATGATGAGGCTTTTATTGGCCGTTGGCACCTAAGCGCAGGGCAGTGGCGCTGGAAAGGTTGAGCCAACACAATCTCTGCTGGTTCAGGGTGTAGTTTACTCACAACTTCAGCTGCCAGCCTGGTCACACTGGTCACTGCCATGATGGGCTCAGGTTAATCCCAGATCCGGTCATGGGTGATCACTGGCATTGTGAAAGGAGAAGGAGAGAGTGAGTGTCCTATTTCTAGGGTGTCCCCCTCAGCAGTTAGGTACCCCTGCTGAGCTCCTGCTCCAACGCTCAGAGCCCAGTAAAATCCAAGTTTTCCAGAGAGATCTTGCCATAACTATGGTCTGGACTCAACTGTGTGAGTGTGTTGCGCCTTCCTCTACCACCAGTGGAACCCACCCCCCAGGTGGCTGGCTTCAGTGATCGGGAAGTCCCATAACCGTTATGACCACCCCCTTACTTGAGATAGATACAACACCTCACTTGAGGTGCAGTACCCTGTGGCGACCTGAACCTCAGGGGTGCCACACTTCCACCACACTCTTCCCTGGAATAAAGTGTCAGCAGTGACTTCTGTGCCCCTGATTGTCTTACTAGTGCAGTGTTGCCCCCAACCCCACCGTGTGCAGTTTTCCTTATGCAATCATTTATCCCCATGTGCCTCCTTCCCCCGTGCGCTGTCTTCCTAGTGCATTGTCACACCCCTATGTGCTGTTGTCTGCCCGCCATTATGCGGCCTTCATTGTGCTTTTTCTTCCCAGTGCGAGGAGCTAAGCGTCCAGACTGGCAGACACCAGTGGCGTCACCTGTGGGGCGACGCTGATGTCCTGTATCGCTGGGTATAATGACACTTCTCATTGCTCAGGACACTGGGGGAGACGCTGCACTAGGAAAACACCCAGGGAGACAGCAGTGACAGCGCTGCACATGAAACAAGTGTCACTGGTAAATCATTGTTTCAGGGAGGGGCAGACGCTGTGGAAGTGACACTGACACTGCTCCCCCCAATGCTTTGAGTATCCCAGCATGCACTGCAGTATTCAGACAAAAAATTAGGTAAGAAAAAAAACAAAGAAGCAGTTAGGGTAGATGGGGAAACGGTAGAACATTTTTACAGCCTAGTATATTAGAAAACAGCTTATATTATGGCACTAAATGTTTCAAAATTCCATGTCTGCTGGTGCGGTTTCTCTTTAAAACAATAAACCGTGCTCTACTCACTCTCCCTGGGTCCAGCACGGACTCTGCCGTTTTTGTTTGCAGCGTTAATGACACGTTGACAACCAGTCAGTGAGCTCAGCATCTTTTCTCACTGCAGACAACAGCAGCCAGCGGCAGAGATTCAGTGCTGGACCAGGGGAGGGTGAGTAAAAAGCTAGTGGTTGTAAAAACCTCTGCATCTGGGTAAGTGGGGGTGCTCTGAAAGTAGAAAACCTTATTAAAGTGGATTCCCAAGGAATTTATAATTATACCCTATCAACAAAATAGGAAACCACTTACTAATAGTGGAAAGTCCAAAGGTTAGTGGACAATGCTTTGGAAAACCCAGACAAAGCAATTAAGGCTGAACATGCACACCCCTGCTCCACTCATTGTCTATGGCACTGGTGAAGATATCTGAGCTCTTTATTGGCGATTTCCAGCAGTCCCATAGGCAATGGGCATTTCCACTATACCTGGACCACTGACATCTTTACACAATAATTCTCTACTCACGACAGATTTAACAGGCAACGTATTTCTTCACATGTCCAGAGGTATGGTGTCCATAATGAGGGATCTAGTGTCCAATGTGGGTATGAGGCCCCTTCATTCTTTCTTTCCTGACTACCGCAGTCCCGCAGGAGCTTGGCTTGGTTCTGAGCAATTGAAGAGTTTTATTAACTCCCTTTCACCACAAACAAACTTTTATAGGCCCTTGATGCCCTTTGAGTCTCTGTGTCTGGGGGGAGAGCCTATGGAAAACACCATTGCCCTGCTGTACAAAATGTTCCAGATTGAGTTGTCTGGACAGGAAGATGATGTCCCTTTCTTCTTAAAATGGGAGGTGGATTTGGGGAGACCCCTCACGCGTGAAGAACGCTCAAAAATATTACCCTTTACCCACAAGTCGTCGCTGGATGTAGCGTCACAGGAGCGGGGCTACAAAATAGTTTCTAGGTGGTATCACTGCCCCTCCAGAATTCATTCCATGTTCCCATCTGTCTCTGAAGAATGCTGGAGATGCGCAAACGATAGAGGCTCATACATCCACATGTGGTGGTCTTGTCCTCTCCTACAATATTTTTGGATAGACGTGTTTGCCCTTCTGAATAAAGTGTCATCCACTAGGTTTGAGCCGACGCCGGTACTGGCTTATCTATCCTTAAGCAATATCTCGATCGCCAACTTCAAGAGAAGTCTGTTAAGGCATTTTTTGACGGGGGCAAGGAGATTAATCCCAAGGTACTGGAGGCAGAACAAAGTGCCCTGGCGGGCTGAACTGGTGGCCGAGATTAACCAGATCTATAGGATGGAGGAGCTGGTCGGCCAGGCGTCGGACTCGGGGGAGCGAGTGTTCAGGCTGTGGGCTGTGGGTGCCGTGGATTATGTACAGAGAGACACCAGACCTGGTAATATGGCTTCAAGCCTCAGTTGGGGGCATGAGACCTCTGTGATTGTCCATTCCATAAAACAAAAGTGCCTGGGGCTGCACACGACCCAGACGAGACATCATCTTGGTCCTTCTTTTCTTTTTCCTCTCCCCCCTACATTTCTTCTTTTCTCATCTTTCTTTCCTCCTTGTACATTTTATGTTATGTTTACATAGTTAGCCCGGATTGCCATCTCAGAGACTTTGTGCATCTACTTTGCCTCCCCTTTCTAAACGAGGCTGCATACATTTTTGCATGGGGGGTGGATTATTGGTCACCCAGTGGGCATCATCTCCAAAACAAAGCTATTACATGGGTGATGATGGTCTGACCTGAAGTGTGTAATCAAAGGAATTATTATGCAAGTAGAAAAGTGTTGTATTACTTATTACCTCCAAGATTTGAGTTATTCTACTCTATATCATATGTTGCCTATCCTATAACTTGTAAACCTGTTCTTTATTTGAATAAAATCTGCTTTACACAAAAAATATACACATATTTGCTATTGCTGCGTTCAGAAATGCCCAATCTATCAAAATATAAAATCAATTAATCTGATCGGTAAAGAGCACAGGGAGAAAAAAAATTCCAAACACCAAAAGTATGTTTTTTGGTCTCTACAACATTTCATTAAAATGCAATTACAGGCGATCAAAACTTCGCATCTACCCAAAAATAGAATAATTAATAACGTTAGTTCAAGACACAAGAAATAAGTGGTTGTTGAGGACCAGATCCCGAAAAATGAGAATGCTACAAGTCATGAAAAATGGCGCAACCCTCCCCCCCCACCACTCAGATAAAAGTAGAACTATACATGTTTGTTATCTACGAACTCGTGCTCACCTAGGGAATCATACTGTCAGGTCAATTATAACATAAAGTGAACACTGTAAGTTAAAAAAAAAACACCGAAAAGCAATTGTGCAATTGCACTTTTTTTTTTTTTGCAATTTCACCGCACTTGGATTTTTTTTCAGTCTTCCAATACAACATGGGCAGAATGGTGTTACTCAAAAGTGCAATTCGTCCCGCAAAAAAAACCAAGCCCTCATATAGCTATATTGACAAAAAAATACAAAAAGTTATGGCTCTTGGAAGTAGAGGAGGAGAAAAAAAATGGAAAACCGGCGGGTGGTGAAGGGGTTAAAGAGAGCACAGAAAATCCAAAGCAAAATTGGGATAGGCGGACACCGCTAAAGACACGGCCTTACAATTTATATATAAGGGACTGGAGGGAGGTTTAGTTCTGATGGCCATTTTATGAGCTATGAGGCTGCACACAGAAAGGTGAGCAAGATGGCACTTATAAAAATTGTTCTTCATCAAACTCTGTTCTCCCAAATGAAATGTGTTGGAGGAGAGCAGCAGAACCAGCAACATAATTACTGGAAGTGGCCCAGGACAGAAGAGTGGCTTTATTATCGGAAGGGGGCAAGTATGGGGTGGAAGGGCATTATTATAAGTGGGGGCCCAGGACAGGAGGGGGGGAGGGTATTTTAAGAGGGTGCCCAGGAGAGGGCATTATTATATGAAGGGGCCCAAGATGGAGTGTGGGGGGGGCAATATTATAAGAGGGTGCCCAGGACGGGATTCGGGGAGGCATTATTATAAGAGTATCCATGAGAGTAGGGGGCACTATTATAGGGTGGGGGACATTATTATAAGAGGGTGTCCAGGAGAGGAAGGGGCCCAGGACGGAGTGGGGGGACATTATTATCAGTGGGTGCCCAGGAGAGGATGGGGCATTATTATAGAAAGGGGCCCAGTATGGGGTTGGGGGGGTATTATTATAAGAGGGTGCCCAGGAGAGGAAGGAGCCCAGGACGGAGTGGGAGGACATTATTATGAGGGTGCCCAGGAGAGGAGGGGGCATTATTGGAAGGGCCCAGGATGGGTGACAATTACTATATGGGGGAGAATGAGGAATGTTGATTGCTTTATGAGAAGTGGGGATTTTAATCCCTTCACCCCCGGGCGATTTTTCATTTTTGTTTTTTTCTCACCTTCTGAGAGCCATAACTTTATTTTTTTTCCCCATCAGTATTGCCATAGAAGGGCTTATTTTTTTGCGGAACAGTTTGTACTTTTGAATGACCTCATTTATTTTACCATGTAGTGTACTGGAAAACAGGAAAAAAAATCCCAAATGTGGAGAAATTGTGAAAAGAAGGGAATTTTGTTACTTACCGTAAATTCCTTTTCTTCTAGCTCTTATTGGGAGACCCAGACGATTGGGTGTATAGCACTGCCTCCGGAGGCCACACAAAGCAATTACACTAAAAAGTTTAAGGCCCCTCCCCTTCTGGCTATACACCCCCAGTGGGATCACTGGCTCACCAGTTTTAGTGCAAAAGCAAGAAGGAGGAAAGCCAATAACTGGTTTAAACAAATTCACTCCGAGAAACATCGGAGAACTGAAAACCGTTCAACATGAACAACATGTGTACCCGCAAACAAACCAAAAATCCCGAAGGACAACAGGGCGGGTGCTGGGTCTCCCAATAAGAGCTAGAAGAAAAGGAATTTACGGTAAGTAACAAAATTCCCTTCTTCTTCGGCGCTCTATTGGGAGACCCAGACGATTGGGACGTCCAAAAGCTGTCCCTGGGTGGGTAAAGAAATACCTCATGTTAGAGCTGCAAGACAGCCCTCCCCTACGGGGAGGCAACTGCCGCCTGCAGGACTTTTCTACCTAGGCTGGCGTCCGCCGAAGCATAGGTATGCACCTGATAATGTTTGGTGAAAGTGTGCAGACTCGACCAGGTAGCTGCCTGGCACACCTGTTGAGCCGTAGCCTGGTGTCGCAATGCCCAGGACGCACCCACGGCTCTGGTAGAATGGGCCTTTAGCCCTGACGGAACCTGAAGCCCCGCAGAACGGTAGGCTTCAAGAATTGGTTCTTTGATCCATCGAGCCAGGGTGGCCTTAGAAGCCTGCGACCCCTTGCGCTTACCAGCGACAAGGACAAAGAGTGCATCCGAACGGCGCAGGGGCGCTGTGCGGGAAATGTAGATTCTGAGTGCTCTCACCAGATCTAACAAATGTAAATCCTTCTCATACCGATGAACTGCATGAGGACAAAACGAAGGCAAAGAGATATCCTGATTAAGATGAAAAGAGGATACCACCTTCGGGAGAAACTCCTGAATGGGGCGCAGCACTACCTTGTCCTGGTGGAAGACCAGGAAGGGAGCCTTGGATGACAGCGCTGCCAGCTCAGACACTCTCCGAAGAGATGTGATCGCTACCAGAAAAGCCACTTTCTGTGATAGCCTAGAAAGTGAAACCTCCCTCAGAGGCTCGAAGGGCGGCTTCTGGAGGGCAACTAGTACCCTGTTCAGATCCCATGGATCTAACGGTCGCTTGTACGGGGGTACGATATGACAAACCCCCTGCAGGAACGTGCGCACCTTGGAAAGTCGAGCTAGACGCTTCTGAAAAAAGACAGATAGCGCCGAGACTTGCCCTTTAAGGGAGCCGAGCGACAAACCTTTTTCTAACCCAGATTGGAGGAAAGAAAGAAGGATAGGTAATGCAAATGGCCAGGGAGACACTCCCTGAGCAGAGCACCAGGATAAGAATATCCTCCACGTTCTGTGGTAGATCTTAGCAGGCGTGGGCTTCCTAGCCTGTCTCATGGTGGCAACGACCCCTTGGGATAAGCCTGAAGACTCTAGGATCCAGGACTCAATGGCCACGCAGTCAGGTTGAGGGCCGCAGAATTCCGATGGAAAAACGGCCCTTGGGACAGTAAGTCTGGTCGGTCTGGCAGCGCCCACGGTTGGCCGACCGTGAGATGCCACAGATCCGGATACCACGCCCTCCTCGGCCAGTCTGGAGCGACGAGTATGACGCGGCTGCAGTCGGATCTGATCTTGCGTAGCACTCTGGGCAAGAGTGCCAGAGGTGGAAACACATAAGGGAGCCGGAACTGCGACCAATCTTGCACTAGGGCGTCTGCTGCTAGAGCTCTTTGATCGCGAGACCGTGCCATGAAGGTTGGGACCTTGTTGTTGTGCCGAGACGCCATTAGATCGACGTCCGGCCTTCCCCATCGGCGACAGATTTCCTGAAACACGTCCGGGTGAAGGGACCATTCCCCTGCGTCCATGCCCTGGCGACTGAGGAAGTCTGCTTCCCAGTTTTCTACGCCGGGGATGTGAACTGCGGATATGGTGGAGGCCATGGCTTCCACCCACATCATAATGCGCCGGACTTCCTGGAAGGCTTGCCGACTGCGAGTCCCGCCCTGGTGATTGATGTATGCCACCGCTGTGGAGTTGTCCGATTGAATTCGGATCTGCTTCCCTTCCAGCCACTGCTGGAAGGCTAGCAGGGCAAGAAACACCGCTCTGATTTCCAGAACATTGATCTGAATGCTGGACTCCTGCTGAGTCCACGTACCCTGAGCCCTGTGGTGAAGAAACACTGCTCCCCACCCTGACAGACTCGCGTCTGTCGTGACCACCGCCCAGGACGGTGGTAGGAAGGATCTTCCCTGTGATAAGGAGGTGGGAAGAAGCCACCACTGCAGAGAGTCCTTGGCCGTCTGGGAAAGGAAGACTGTCCTGTCCAGGGATTTTGACTTCCCGTCCCATTGGCGGAGAATGTCCCATTGAAGTGGACGCAGATGAAACTGCGCAAACGGAACCGCCCATTGCCGCCACCATCTTCCCGAGGAAGTGCATGAGGCGTCTTAAGGAGTGCGACTGACTCTGAAGGAGAGCCTGCACCCCCGTCTGTTGTGACCTCTGCTTGCTCAGCGGAAGCTTCACTATCGCTGAGAGAGTATGAAACTCCATGCCAAGATACGTTAGTGATTGGGTCGGTGACAGATTTGACTTTGGGAAGTTGATGATCCACCCGAACGCCTGGAGAGTCTCCAGTGCAAAATTCAGGCTGAGTTGGCATGCCTCCTGAGAGGGTGCCTTGACCAATAGATCGTCCAAGTAAGGGATCACAGAGTGTCCGTGAGAGTGCAAGACTGCTACCACTGCTGCCATGATCTTGGTGAACACCCGGGGGGCTGTCGCCAGACCAAATGGCAGAGCCACGAACTGAAGATGTTCGTCTCCTATCACGAAGCGCAGAAAGCGTTGGTGCTCCGTAGCAATCGGCACGTGAAGATAAGCATCCTTGATGTCTATTGACGCTAGGAAATCTCCTTGGGACATTGAGGCAATGACTGAGCGGAGGGATTCCATCCAGAACCGCCTGGCGTTCACATGCTTGTTGAGCAGTTTTAGGTCCAGAACGGGACGGAAGGAGCCGTCCTTTTTTGGAACCACAAAGAGGTTGGAGTAAAATCCTCGGCCCCGTTCCAGAGGGGGGACAGGGATCACGACTCCTTCTGCTCTTAGAGAGTCCACCGCCTGCAGCAGGGCATCTGCTCGGTTGGGGTGTGGGGAGGTTCTGAAGAACCGAAGTGGAGGCCGAGAACTGAACTCGATTCTGTACCCGCGAGACAAAATGTCTGTTACCCACCGGTCCTTGACCTGTGACAGCCAAATGTCGCAAAAGCGGGAGAGCCTGCCACCGACCGAGGATGCGGAGGGAGGAGGCCGAAAGTCATGAGGTAGCCGCCTTGGAAGCGGTTCCTCCATTTGCTTTCCTGGGGCGTGAGTGAGCCCGCCAGGAATCTGAGCTCCCTTGTCCTTTCTGAGTCCCTTTGGACGAGGAGAATTGGGGCTTGCCCGAGCCTCGAAAGGACCGAAACCTCGACTGCCACTTTTTCTGTTGAGGTTTACTTGCTCTGGGCTGTGGCAAGGAAGAGTCCTTACCCTTGGACTGTTTTATGATTTCAGCCAATGGCTCACCAAACAGTCTGTCTCTAGATAATGGCAAGCTGGTTAAGCATTTTTTGGAACCAGCATCTGCTTTCCAGTCCTTTAACCATAAGGCTCTGCGCAAAACCACAGAATTGGCGGCCGCCATAGAGGTACGGCTCGTAGACTCTAGGACAGCATTGATAGCATAGGTCGCAAACGCAGACATTTGCGAAGTTAGGGACGCCACCTGTGGTACTGCTGGATGCATGATAGCATCCACCTGTGCTAAACCCGCTGAAATAGCCTGTAGTGCCCACACGGCCGCGAATGCTGGAGCAAACGACGCGCCGATAGCTTCATAGACAGATTTCAACCAAAGGTCCATCTGTCTGTCATTGGCATCTTTAAGTGAAGCGCCATCTTCTACTGCGACTATGGATCTAGCCGCCAGCTTGGAAATTGGGGGATCCACCTTTGGGCACTGGGTCCAGCGTTTGGCCACTTCAGGGGGAAAAGGATAACGGGTATCCTTAGAACGTTTAGAGAAACGCTTGTCTGGATGAGCGTCGTGCTTTTGGATTGATTCTCTGAAGTCAGAGTGGTCCAAAAAAGCACTTAATTTACGCTTGGGATACAGGAAATGGAACTTCTCCTGCTGTGCAGCTGCCTCCTCTGCAGAAGGGGCTGGGGGGGAAATATCCAACAGTCTATTAATCGCCGATATAAGGTCATTAACCATGGCGTCACCATCAGGGGCATCCAGATTGAGAGGGGCCTCAGGATTAGACTCCTGATCACCGTCCTCAGTCTCATCACAGAGAGACTCTTCTCGCTGAGACCCTGAGCAGTGTGATGACGTCGAGGGTCTTTCCCAGCGAGCACGCTTAGGCTGCCTGGGACTGTCATCTGAGTCAGAGACTTCAGCCTGTGATGCTTGAGACCCCCTTGAAGTACGGATTAGTTCCAACTGAGGGGGACCAGTGAGCATAGCCACAGCGGTGTCCATAGTCTGAGGAACTGGCCTGGCCTGCAAGGTCTCCAGGATCCTTGTCATAGCCTCAGACATTTTATCAGCAAACACTGCAAAGTCTGTCCCCGTCACCGGGGCAGGGTTCACAGGCGTCTCTGCCTGGGCTACCACCACAATAGGCTCTGGCTGGCGAAGTGCCACTGGGACTGAACATTGCACACAATGTGAATCATTGGAGCCTGCTGATAGATTAGCCCCACATGCAGTACAAACAGTGTACACAGCCCGTGCCTTGGCAGCCTTGCGTTTTGCGGATGACATGTTGCTGCGTCCTCAGAGCAGTACAGAGTGTCCAGACAGAAGCGACCTTACAGTGCACTATATAAATATATATATATATATATATATATATATATATGGTACCAATAAAGAAGTACACTAATATATCACTGAGGCACTAGTGGGGCCTGCACTACTGTGCAGCTTACCACCCGCTTAGGAGCGGTGTGTGGTCGCCAGAAATCCCTCTAGTCTGGGTCTCCCAGAGCCTGCTGCCTCCTTCCAGCCAGATCGCATGTGTAATGGCTGCCGGCGTCCTTGTGGAGAGGGGGGGCGGGCCCTGGGCGTACACCGACGAAGAGCGGGAAGTCTGCTTCCCCTTGTGCCTAGTGAGAGGGCTGGAGCATGTAAATAAGGCTCCAGCCCTCGGCGCAGCCATTGAGCAGCGTCTCTCCCCTACCCTGATTGACAGGGTGGGGGCGGGAACGAAGCGGCGCTAGGCCGCAGAAGCCGGGGGCTAAAGTTAAAAACGCCGCCGCCGTACAAGCGCGGTCGGCGCCAAGCCCCCGGCGCACTACAAGTCGCAGCTGCGCCGCCGCTCCAGGAGCGGTCGGCGCAGTAGTTCCCAACATACAATCGTCACTCAGCAAAGCTGCAGTGACCTAACCCCCAGCGTACAGCGCCACTGTCCCCGGCGCACTATAACGCTCAGCAAGCCCTGAGAGTGTCCGTGCCTGCCGGGGACACAGAGTACCTGAAGTTGCAGGGCCATGTCCCTGAACGGCACTCCCGCTCCCAATCCAGCAGGTTCTATGGGTCTGTGGATGGAGCCCGGCCCCAGGGCTTGGGGGCCGGCAGGATCCCACTTCCACAGAGCCCCTCAGGGGGATGTGGAAGGAAAACAGCATGTGGGCTCCAGCCTCCGTACCAGCAATAGGTACCTCAACCTTACAAGCACCATCACGGGTGAGAAGTGAGCATGCTGGGGGCCCTATATGGGCCCTCTTTTCTTCCATCCGATAGAGCCAGCAGCTACTGCTGACTACAAACAGTGGAGCTATGCGTGGATGTCTGACCTCCTTCGCACAAAGCAGAAAACTGGTGAGCCAGTGATCCCACTGGGGGTGTATAGCCAGAAGGGGAGGGGCCTTACACTTTTTAGTGTAATTGCTTTGTGTGGCCTCCGGAGGCAGTGCTATACACCCAATCGTCTGGGTCTCCCAATAGAGCGCCGAAGAAAAGGGAAATTCCACAATGGTGTGTGGTGTTTTTTTTTTCTCCTTCCACTTGTTAACTATATAGGAAATCTGATCTAGCAGTATTATTCCCTAGGTCAGTACACATTTGTAGATACCAAACATGTATAATATTAGTTTTTATCTAAATGGTTAAAAAAATTCAGAAGTTTGTTCAAAAAAAGAATTGCGCTTTTGTTGCAATTTTCTGAGACCCGTAGCGTTCTTATTTTTCAGGATCTGGGACCCAGTGATAGTTTATTTTTTGCGCCTTGAGCTTATGTTTTTAATTTATTCCATTTTCAGGCACATGTAATGTTTTCATTGCCTGTAATTGTACCGCCCCGCGAGCTCGGCCGGCCGCCGAGCCGCTCGGATCCGTGCTCGTACGGTGGGTGGCTCGAGCTCCTCACGGACCAGGGGGTCACGTCGCTCTGCAAGGGGGTTGGCGCTACACGTGGGGACTTCGGTGGGGAGTTCCACGGCTGGGGCCGCGGTGGTTGGTAGGGGATTTAAGTTTGTGACGCCGCTCACGGGTTGTGGTGAAGGGATGGACACCACCACTGCCATTGACTAGGCCTCCCGGGGACGGTGTTGCGCAGCTTGGTGTTGACCCCTCTGTGAGTAGGGGAGTGATGGTCCCGGGGGCCCGAGGGAAGGTGCTGAGGCGATGGAGATGGGCGCGTGCTGGGTGCTGGTGTGGTACGGCGCGGTGCGCGGCCCGAAGGCACTGGTGTACTCACTATGACACAGTACACTGGAGTCTCTGGTAAACCAAACGAGGTGATGAACAGTGCCTGCAGCCGGCTGCAGCTTCTCCCTTAACAGGTTGGTGGTTTCCACCTTTCTCCTGCACCTTTATAAAAACGGCAAGACCAGAAGCAGAGCTCGTAGTGTAGCAGCAGGAAGACATCTTACCTATCGCAGCATAGTGTATCCTCCGCTGCCACCAATGGTTTACATCCGGCCAGTATATATAGTCCCTCTCTCTACCCTGTCCCTGGGCTCCCTCCACATATTCACCTCCACTATGCTGCGATAGGTAAGATGTCTTCCTGCTGCTACACTACAAGCTCTGCTTCTGGTCTTGCCGTTTTTATAACACAATGTCCTTATGTTATTGCAGGCATTTCTCTGGTGCTCTCACCATTAGGTATGTTCTTCTTTTTCCCTTTTCCCAACATTAGTCACACATCCTCTTACTTAGGCTATTTCTCTATTCCAGTACAACAAGTCCTCACGCATTGTGTGGTTTACCTAACATACCACGTATGATTGGTTATCATACTACATATACTCAGGTCGCCACTTATTGGTATTTATCCCTTATAACAGACCTATCTATGTTTCAATTTCTCCACCACATCATCACAGATTATCACCTTTGTTATTCATAAAGCAGCATCTATCCATCTCTTCATCTACCTATGTGAGCCCTATCTACACTATATGACAGTATTCTACTGGTATGTATCCAATATTTATGCCCTGTTCTCTTTGCTATTATATCAGCTCTTTATTCCAATTACCTATTCCTCATGAACTATCACTTCTCCTCCTCCCTCTCCCCTTTTTTCACAGTAACATATATTCTTCCATTCCAAAGTGTTCTCCTTGACTACTCACATGTAAGTTATACCATGCTCTATCCTTATTGACATTTTTCCGCCCTTACCAGCTATAGTCCTCTGTATATTATATATCTCTTTCCTTTCTCAGACTTCACTTTAACTTTCTGGCCTCCAAGGTGCTACTAGGAACTTTTCCCTGAACTTCATAAATACGGGTATGTCTCTCAGATCCCTCCCCTTTCCCCTCTTGCTCATTTTTTCCCTTGAGCCTTCCTGTTCTCCCTTCCTTCTTTCTCTTCTTCCGTTTCTTCCCCCTCCTTTCCCCCCTTTTTTTCCTCTCTTCCTTTTCTTTCCCCATCTTTCCTCTCCCCTTCCTTTCTTAATTTACAATTCTCTTATTCTACTCACATCTTATACGGCTGTATATATCCTCACCACTTCTTAACATTCACATTGCGACACCTTCCCCTTCCTTTCACATCTCCCCAATAGGTAATATGTTGTTTTCTCATTTTTTGACACTTGATGCCTTGTCATGATGTAATTGTAAATCATTTCTTGTTTTTTCTTTTTTGTATCATGCATGTCCCAGTACTTATCTGTCCCTGATGAAGGCTCTTGTGCGAGCCGACACGTCGGGCAGTACCGTTTAATTGTGAAAATAAAAATCATCCAAGCATACCATACCTGGATTGTCCAATTTCTCTTGTACTGTGTGCCGGGGTCCTTCCTTACTTTAAACAATATGGGACAACCCATATGATGATGTCATGTCTTTGGAAGCGTCTGATTTATTATTTCTGGTTTATTGGCAACATCTGAGTTAATTAGAGACACATCTGTGGATGTATATTCATATACACCTGAAACACACTGCTTCTTTGTGTAGCATGATGGGAAAGTCAAAAGAAATCAACCAGGATCTCAGGAAGAGAATTATGGACTTGCAGAAGTCTGGTTCATCCTTGGGTGCAATTTCCACATACCTGAAGGTGCCTCGTTCATCTGCACATACAATTATACGCAAGTACAAACAAGATGGGAATGTCCAGCCATCATTCCGCTGAGGAAGGGAACAGGTTCTGTGTACCAAAGATGAACATGCTTTGGACAGACATGTGCATATCAACCCAAGAAGAAAAGCAAAAGACCTTGTGAACATGCTGGTAAGATTGTGTAATTATCCACAGTGAAACGAGTACCGTATTTTTCGGACTATAAAACACACTTTTTTCCCCCCAAATGTTGGTGGAAAGTGGGGGGTGCGTCTTATAGTCTAAATGTAGGGCTGCGGGGAATGAGGGTGCTGCTGTGGAACGGGTCATCGGGGGCACGAGCAGGCTGTAGCAGCCTGCCGTGACCACGTGGGCCCGCTTATTTAATATGCACACCCATCATCTCGCCCATCATCTCTCAGCGCTGAAGCCGGCGCTGACTGGTGGGCGGGGTGATGGGCGGGAAATGGGCGCATATTAAACAGTCTGCCCGCATGATAGGCCCTGGCAACTACAGCCTAGAGTGATCATATGCGGCTGTATTCACTGCTCCCCGCGCATCATCATCAGCGCGGGGTGTAGTGAATCAGTATACTCACCGGCCACGATCCCTGCAGCACCGCGATGTCTTCCTGTCTGTGCCGGCGGCAGCTGTGTGGAGGCTAGCGGTGCGCACAGCAATGATGTCATCGCTGTGCGCACGTGTCCACACGCAGCCACCGCCGGCACAGACAGGAGGACATCGCGGTGCTGCAGGGATCGTGGCCGGCTCCACACTCCAGCGGCGCTGCTACTGACACAGACGGAGGAGGAGCGATGCTGCAGGGAGTTAGGTAAGGTGAGTTTGAACGTTTATTTTTTCTTTTTATGTGCCACAGGATGCGGGCTGTATACCAGGATGGGGGTATATAGCAGGATGAGGGTATATAGCATGATGGGGGTATATTATGAGCAGGATGGGGGTATATTATGAGCAGGATGGGGGTATATTATGAGCAGGATGGGGGTATATTATGAGCAGGATGGGGTATATTATGAGCAGGATGGGGGTTATATGAGCAGGATGGGGGTTTATAAGCAGGATGGGGCTTTATAAGCAAGATGGGAGTATATGAGCAGGATTGGGGTATATGAGCAGGATGGGGGCAATATGAGCAGGATGGGGTATATAAGCAGGATGGCGGTATATAGCAGGATGGAGGTATGTAGCAGGATGGAGGTATATAGCAGGATGGGGCCACATGCCAGGATGGGGTATATAGCAGGATGCGGCCATATGCCAGTATATAGCAGGATGCGGCCATATGCCAGGATGACGGTATATAGCAGGATGTGGGCTATACCAGGGTTAGGGACATATACTGTATATACAAGGCAGTAGGATCATTACTAGAAATGAGCCACCCCCCTAGAGTTCGAGTTCGGTTCGTCGAACGGAGGACAAGTTCGTCGAACGTTCGACGAACCAATTTGAACCCCATTGAAAACAATGGCAGGCAAACACATAAAAACACATTATACATGTACAAATACAGTTAATAAACATTGTCATTAAAATTACAGGTCCCCGTGACGCGTCCTGCACTCTGTCTCCCGCCGCTTTTCCTTCTGATAATCGCTGCGTCCTCCCGGTAACCAGCACTGATGATAGGATCTTCCATGACGTCAAAATAGCATGTGACCAGTCACGTGTCTATTATCTCATTGGCTACAGACTGGTAACATGGCTAGACATCATGCTAGGTCCTGTCAGTGCATCTCTCCGGTACGCGGTGCTCGTTCCAGCATCTCCGTGTACCTGCAAAATGCTCTGGCACATGGTCGGCTTCCCCGTTCCTGCATGTGGGCGCTCTTTACAGAGTCGGCCTACATGCAAGGACTGGCTGCCACAGCCGGTAAATAGCGGCACCGGGAATCACGTGATCGGAGATTGTCGTTGCTATAGTAACGGTGGCAGCTGTGACGTCACCGCTTACAGCCCGCAGCCTCTGCTCACTCACTGAGTGATTAGACTGCAAGGAGCAGCAGCGTCTTCCTCCCATGCAGTGCTGTCTAATGTAGCAGAGCTGCATGGGTTGAAGGAGAAAGAAGACAGAAGAGCAGGATCGTGGAGGGCTGACAGGGAGTAATAAACATGGAGTCTCTAATGTGTCTGTGTATTTATTTCTATTAAAGTATTTTTTCTCTGTGTGGTGTCTTTTTTTTTTTAACCCTTTATTGGAGATTCTTAATGGCCGGGTCAAACTTGCCTGACATTAAGAATCTATGGCTTAATACTAGCTAGTAAAACAAAGCTAGTATTAACCCATTATTACCCAGCATGCCACCTGGCTTCAGGGCTGCTGGAAGAGTTGGATACAGCGCCAGATGATGGCGCTTCTATGAAAGCACCATTTTCTGGGGCGGCTGCTGACTGCAATTCGCAGCAGAGGGGCCTAGAAAGCTCGGGCCAACCTGTGCTACGGATTCCTATCCCCAGCTGCCTAGTTGTACCTGGCTGGACACAAAAATTGGGCGAAGCCCACTTCATATTTTTTTTTAATTATTTCATGAAATTCGTGAAATAATTAAAAAAAAAGGTCTTCCCTATATTTTTGGTTCTCAGCCGGGTACAAATAGGCAGCTGGGGGTTGGGGGCAGCCGTACCTGCCTGCTGTACCTGGCTAGCATACAAAAATATGGCGAAGCCCACGTCATTTTTCCTTTCTCGCCTTTTCATTGGGGGACACAGACAGTGGGTTATATGGTGTCTCCAGGGGAGGCTTGACACTAGGTTTAAAAAAGAGTTAGCTCCTCCTCCCACAGCATATATCCCCAGCTAAGCGGGAACTAGTTCAGTTTTTTTATAGTGTCAGCAGGGAGGCTGACATGTCTGGACTGAGCTCCACCAGAGGTGCCTCAGGCCAGCTTATTTTTACTTTTTATTTTGTTTTTCTTTTCTTATTCATTCTATTTTTGATAGGGGCAATACTAGGGTGCCTTGCCACCCGCGTTCCCCCCGTGTACGGGCAGAGGAAACCTGGCGTGCAAAAGCCGTCAGTCTTTCCTCGCGCCCAAGTGGTCGGGTCTGCGTACCCCTCCAGGCTCCCTGGAAGCACCTCACGGAGGTAGCTCCAGAGTGTTAGGCAGAGCCGAGCATCTGCTAGCCTTGAGCCGAAGATGCGTCCCCGAGATCTCCGCATCCCAGGACCAACGCGTCTTCAGACGGAGCAAGAGCAGGTAGGGAGACGACGTGTACCCGTCCCCTGCATCCAACTGCCGCCGGAGGAGGCGCCGGTGGGGCGATGCAGGCCGTGATCCCGGGGAAGCATCATTAATTTAGCTCCCGGCGTCGGCCTGCATTCTTAGCAACGCCCCCTCCACTGCTCTAGAAGCCGCTCCCTCTAGTGGGCCGTCTCTCCCCTCCATGCTGCCAGAGAACACTGGACGCCATTACACGTGGGGAGCAGACACGGGTGAGATCGCCTCCTTGGCTCTGCAACTCTGCAGCACTATATACCGCTCTGTTCAGCGGTATATCGCTGTCTTCTAGCGGTGTGTGCCTGCTGGCTGGCGGTGTATATCAGCTTTTAGTGGTATATACTGACTGTGCCTGCAGGTATATACTGACTGTTTGGCAGTGTATGCCGCTTTACTATTGGTATATACCAGCTCTGTATAGCAGTCCCTTTTTAATACTGCTACTAGCTCCTCACCCACAGTAGTGTAATACTGCTAGAGGCTCACAGTATAATTGTACGTTTGTTGCTGACATGCGTAAAAACCGCAAGGGTGATAAAGCTTCCCAGGCATCCTCTATGGACCGGTACTATGCTTGTACCACCTGTGGAAGCTTGTTTCCAAATGGTCGAAGCTATCCACTATGCCGGGGCTGCGATGCCCCTACTACAATATCACAACAGACGTTGCCGGACCAGGGGGTCGTGCAATCTGTGGGTTCGGCCCCGGCCGCCATTCAGGCAGCACCCCCGTCTGATGAGGCTATCCCTGCATGGGCTCTTCTGATGTCTAAAAGGTTAGATGACCTGACCGCTCAGATATCCCAGCCTTCCACAGGCTCCCACAGCCTCCCCCCGGCTCAGCTCCCCCAGAGAAGCCCGCCTTCGTCTGGGGTATCATCCCCAGTACGTAAAAAGGCTGTCTCCAAAAGGCGCCATTGCGACCGCTCCGCCTCGTCTGACTCACACGATGGTCAGTCTGACTCAGACTCCGTGACCTTTAGTAGTCACGATTCCTGAGACTCTGACTCTGATTCAGATGTCCCTTCTGAGTCTAGGCATATGGAAGACACTTTAATAGCGGCTGTCAATCACTCTCTGTCGATTTCTGATCAGCCCTCGGACCCGACTTCTCAGTCGGCAATCAAGCGAGCCAAGAAGCCTCCTAAGTCCTTTGCCCAGGATCCGATTTTTCATCAAATCATATCTAAACGGTGGGATCACCCTGATAGGAGGTTTAACAAAAAATCCTGCTCTTCATTCGCTTATCCCTTTCCTCCGGAAATGGTTAAGCCCTGGTTGGTACCCCCCGTTGTGGATCCGCCAGTATCCAGACTGGCTAAACACACGGTTATGTCTGTTTCAGACAACGCGTCTCTCAAGGACTCGTCCGACCGCGCAGTTGAGGCTGCGGTCAAATCTATTTTCCAGGCTTCGGGCTCCTCTCTGCGCCCCCTGTTTGCCATGACATGGGTGGCAAAAGCTATGAGCGTGTGGAGTAGGAACCTCCGCAAGTTGCTTCGCCCTTGCAATATTCCTCCGGAGGCTCTTGAGATTCTTGATTTGTTCTCTCTCGCCTCTAATTATTTGCTTCACGGCTCCCTAGATGCAGCTAGCTGGTCAGCCCTAACGGCAGCCAATGCTGTCTTCGCCCGCAGGGTTCTGTGGCTAAAAATATGGAATGCGGACAGTGCCTCCAAGAAGTTCCTGTCCACACTTCCCTTCCAGGGTCTTCGTCTATTTGGTGAATCCCTGGACAAGCTCATATCTGAGGCGACAGGTGGTAAAAGTACCATTCTACCACAAAAGCGACCTGTAGCCAGAAATTTCAAAAAGTCTTCTTGGCGCAGGCAGTCCTTTCGGTCTGCCCCACAAAAACCATCGGCCCACGGACCGTCACAACACTCAGATCGAGGATCCGGTCCCTCAAGGGGCTCTTCTTGGCGTTCCTACTCCAAGCAACCTAAACCCAAAGGACCTCGCACTGTACAGGCCCCCTCAGCATGACGCCAGGTATCCCGCAGATCCGACTCCTGTGGGAGGGCGGCTTCTGCTTTTCCGGGATATCTGGCTAGACCACACTCACGATGCTTGGATTCGAGAAATCGTCACCTCAGGTTACAAGATCGATTTCTTTTCCCTGCCGGACAACAGGTTTCTGCGTTCTCGTCTTCCAAAGTCTGAAACACAAAGCCAGGCCTTATTTCAGGCCATAGTCTCTTTACAGAAAGCAAACGTTATCATTCCAGTAACCCTGGAACAGCGCGGCAAAGGTTTCTATTCAAACCTTTTTGTCATTGCCAAAAAAGATGGCTCTGTCCGCCCTATCTTGGACCTCAAACGGCTAAACAAATTCGTACGGATTCAAACTTTCCGAATGGAATCATTGAGAGCAGTACTAGCCGCCATGGAACCTGGAGAATTCCTAGCTTCCATAGACGTTCAAGATGCTTATTTACACATCCCCATATGTGTCTCTCATCAACGGTTCCTTCGCTTTGCCGTAGGACACCGTCACTTCCAATTCAGGGCCCTCCCCTTTGGGCTGGCCACTGCGCCTCGGGTCTTCACAAAGGTCATGGCGGCCGTCATGTCCATTTTACACCCCAGAGGCATCCTGGTTGTTCCCTATTTGGAACTTCTTGTCAAAGGGAGCTCTCCTCACGTTTGCTCAGAAAGCGTGCAGATTTGCCTAGACACGCTGTCAAGGCTAGGGTGGCTTATCAACTTCAACAAGTCATCCCTAATTCCTCATCAGCGCATCACCTTTCTAGGTATGCTGATAGACACGGCCCAGTCCCGGGTTTTTCTTCTAGAAGACAATAAGTCTTCCCTGATCCGGGCCGCTCAATCCCTCCGCTCTCGCCGTCACACATCCCTTCGGAATGGAATGAGAGTGTTAGGCAAGATGGTGGCGGTCATAGAAGCCGTGTCCTTTGCCCAATTCCATCTGCGCCCTCTACAACTGCATCTTCTATCCTCCTGGGACAAGAATCCAGCTTCCCTGGACCGGTCAGTCCGCCTATCTCGGGTTGCGCTCAGCTCCCTCGTCTGGTGGACTCAAGCCTCATCCCTATCTCAAGGGAAGTCCTTCCGCCCGGTCCACTGGCAAGTAGTCACGACGGATGCCAGCCTGATAGGCTGGGGGGCGGTGTTTCTCCACCACACTGTTCACGGACGCTGGTCTCCTTCCGAGCGCTCCCTGCACATCAATGTTCTGGAGATCAGAGACATATTTTTGGCCCTTCAGAATTTTCAACCCCTACTATTGGGCCTCCCTGTTCAGATCCAGTCAGACAATGCCACGGCCGTGGATTACATCAACCGTCAGGGAGGAACTCGCAGCAAGGCAGCGATGGGGGAGGTATCCAGGATTCTTCTTTGGGCAGAGAAGCACATCCCCATTATTTCAGCCGTCCATATCCCAGGGGTAGACAACTGGGCCGCAGATTTTCTCAGCAGGCAAGGGCTAGCGGCAGGGGAATGGTCCCTCCACGAAGAAGTGTTCCATCAGATCACTCTTCGCTGGGGACTCCCGGATGTGGACCTCATGCCGTCTCGAATGAATGCCAAAATACGTCCCTTCATATCTCGGTCGAGAGACCCGCTAGCGCTCGGCTCCAACGCCCTAGTCTTTCCATGGTCACAGTTTCGCCTGCCCTACATCTTCCCTCCGTTTCCTCTCATTCCGAGAGTAATCAAGAAAATCAAAGCGGAGGGAATCCCGGTGATCCTCGTGGCCCCGGACTGGCCCAGGAGAGCCTGGTACCCAGAGCTCCTCCAACTTCTCAGCGACAGTCCCTGGCGTCTTCCCGACCGCCTGGATCTTCTGTCGCAAGGTCCAATATTCCACCAGAATACAGCACAGCTGCATTTGACGGCGTGGCGCTTGAGTCCCTGATTCTAGCCAAATCGGGTCTTTCTTCCAGGGTAGTTCATACCATGCTTAATGCTCGGAAGCCTTCCTCCACCAGCATTTACCACAGGACCTGGAAGACCTATCTTTCCTGGTGTGACCGTCATAATTGGTCGCCCCTGACCTTTTCAATCCCTACTGTTCTTGCTTTTCTGCAAGACGGTCTGGACTCGGGTCTTGCTCTCAGTACCCTTAAAGGACAAGTTTCTGCCTTTTCGTTTTTTTTCCAGAAGCAGCTGGCTTCTCGCCCTCAGGTCCGTACCTTTCTTCAAGGGGTAGCGCATTTGGTCCCTCCTTATCGCCACCCCTTAGATCCCTGGGATCTGAATCTGGTTCTGGGAGCTCTTCAGCTTCCTCCTTTCGAACCTCTGAGAGAAATCTCTCTTCAGCGACTATCTTGGAAAGTGGCCTTTTTAGTCGCTATTACCTCTATCAGGCGAGTGTCCGAACTGGCAGCTCTTTCCTGTCGCTCACCTTATCTGGTATTCCATCATGATAAGGTGGTCCTTCGGCCTTCCCTCGCCTTCCTTCCGAAGGTCGTATCCTCTTTCCACCTGAACAAGGACATTGTGTTGCCGTCATTCTGCCCAGCCCCGGTCCACTCCTTTGAAAAAGCCCTTCACACTCTCGATCTTGTCAGGGCTCTGCGGACCTACATTTCCAGAACAGCGCCGTTGCGCAAGTCCGATGCCCTTGTAACGCCCTGGCAAAGCCAGGTTGTCACAGAAAGAGTTAATTCTCCTTGGTAATCTGATCCCACACCGATGCAGCAGGACAAACCACAGCCCCCAGGGTAAGAGAAAAGCAGAGCAGAGGGGAGGGGCTGGAGCAGAATGTTTGGAGAGACAGAGAGAAGAGAAGCCTGGAGTTGTAGCTCCCAGGCTGAAAAGTGAAGTGTGCTCCGAGAGGGCCGGGACAGGCTGTGAGTGAGGAAGGGGCCAGAGGTAGCCGGGCAGGGTAGTGGCCCCCCAGTACCTGGGTGACCCGGATCACTGCAGGGGAGTGTATTCCCCATTCCCGGCTGAGGAGAAGGAGGAAGAGAGTGGAGAGAAAGGCACCTGGCTGCAGGGAAAGAACAACAGGAGCTGCTGCACCGTGTGTGGGACACTAACACCCCGTACCGAAGGCTGCAGACACCGGCAATTCCTAGTTTACCAGTGACTCTGCGTGGAATACTTGTGAGTACGCCCGTGCCCTCGGGCACCGCACCGCAGCACTGCACCCTGCTCCCTGCTTACCCCATCACCGGGCCCCGGGACAACCAACCCCCTACCCACGGAGGGGAGAAATAACAACTAAGCTGCTCCCTGTCACCGCTCCCGGGATCCCCATAAAGAGCAGCGGTGGTGTCCACAATCACCACAACCGTGGGTGGCGTCACGGACAATCTCCCTTACCAAATCCCCTTTTACTGTGGAGCCTGGGATCACAGACCGGGTCACGCCACCGTGATACCCACAGAAGTGACCCCGTGGCCCGGATCTGAGTACCCCCTGGTCCCCGGGTGACACATTTGGCGTCACGAACAGGATCGAACCCATCCAGTTTCCTGGAGGAAGTGCGCCTTATTCTGGACTGTCAGCGGTGATCCGCTGCAAAAATTTTGAAAGTCGCCATCTTTGCCGCCATTTTGGGCGCGAAAATTTCCCGCCCAGCGCCTTCTTCCCCAAGCGGTGGGCGCGAAAAAGAGGCTCCGCCCCCTCAGAACGCGGGCGGAAGTGAAGCTCCGGAGGACCGGAAGCGAAAGAGAAACTTTAAAAGTTGCTAGAAGGACTGCTCCCGAGTACCAAGGGGGAGCAGTAGGAAGGAACTGCAGTTCATGTGACCGGGACTGTAAAGGCAGGGACGCCAGGACTTTGCCTAATTCCGTTCCTGGACAAGCAGTAGCCGCGACCCCGATGACATCTTACCCGGCTCCGGCAGTCCGCTCAGCCGCCACGGTGATGACGTCGGCTCCGGCAGTCCGCCCGGCCGCAACGGAGGTGGCACCCGATTGGAAGTCTGCCCCATATGTGGCGCCAGCCGCGCCCAGGTACCCCGTCACGGCTGTGGAGCAGCCGGAGTGCACCTGCAGAGAGGAGGAGCAGGCCAGTGAGAGATGGAGCCCTCGGCAGTTAGCGAGGCCGGTTGTAGCCGGCGCCGAGGGCATCCAGGTGGGCCTGGCTTCTGAGCAGGAGGCAGAGCACGGAACCCGTGCCCCGTACTGGGAGTGGCGGCAGCAGCAGTGGTAGCGGAGCATGGACGGCTACCCACAAGTTAAAAAGTTGACTGTTTTATGGACTGTCACCCCTGTTGAACGCCCTCAGGTTCAGGAGGAGGCCATCTGCTCCGCAGGTGCGGGGTGGCAGAACAGGTTAAAGTTTTAGAAAACGTACCTCCCGATGTGGGAAGATGTATGATTGTAATGTGTTTATTTATCCTTTTTCCAGTTTTTATAAATGTTGGTGCCTAGACGGCCCGAGGACGGGCCGTGTTTTACCAAGGGGGTGTGTGACGCCCTGGCAAAGCCAGGTTGTCACAGAAAGAGTTAATCCTCCTTGGTAATCTGATCCCACACCGATGCAGCAGGACAAACCACAGCCCCCAGGGTAAGAGAAAAGCAGAGCAGAGGGGAGGGGCTGGAGCAGAGTGTTTGGAGAGACAGAGAGAAGAGAAGCATGGAGTTGTAGCTCCCAGGCTGAAAAGTGAAGCGTGCTCCGAGAGGGCCGGGACAGGCTGTGAGTGAGGAAGGGGCCAGAGGTAGCCGGGCAGGGTAGTGGCCCCCGGTACCTGGGTGACCCGGATCACTGCAGGGGAGTGTATTCCCCGTTCCCGGCTGAGGAGAAGGAGGAAGAGAGTGGAGAGAAAGGCACCTGGCTGCAGGGGTAGAACAACAGGAGCTGCTGCACCGTGTGTGGGACACTAACACCCCGTACCGAAGGCTGCGGACACCGGCAATTCCTATTTTACCAGTGACTCTGTGTGGAATACTTGTGAGTACGCCCGTGCCCTCGGGCACCACACCGCAGCACTGCGCCCTGCTCCCTGCTTACCCCATCACCGGGCCCCGGGACAACCAACCCCCTACCCACGGAGGGGAGAAATAACAACTAAGCTGCTCCCTGTCACCGCTCCCGGGATCCCCATAAAGAGCAGCGGTGGTGTCCACAATCACCTCAACCGTGGGTGGCGTCACGGACAATCTCCCTTACCAAATCCCCTTTTACTGTGGAGCCTGGGATCACAGACCGGGTCACGCCACCGTGATACCCACAGAAGTGACCCCGTGGCCCGGATCTGAGTACCCCCTGGTCCCCGGGCGACACATTCTCTTCGTCCTCCCAGTAGGACACAAAAAGGGCAACCCGGCGTCTAAATCCACGATTTCTCGATGGATCAGGACTGCCATCTGTGAGGCATACAAAGCACGAGGTGCCATTCCTTCTCAATCTGTGTGGGCCCACTCTACACGAGCAGTGGGTGCCTCCTGGGCTATCCGCCATCAGGCTTCGGCGGCCCAACTTTGCAAGGCCGCTACCTGGTCCAGTGTGCACACGTTCACAAAATTCTACAGAGTGCATACGCATGCCTCCGCGGATGCTGCTCTTGGAAGACAAGTCCTTCAGGCGGCAGTGGCCCATTTATAAGTGGCCACTGCTCAGTTCTTGACAGTGTTTTGATATGAGTTCACTGCAGTTGCAGTTGTTAGTCAGCTATTAGTCTGATGCTATACACTGTTAATAGTTCAGTTCCCACCCAGGGACTGCTTTTGGACGTCCCACTGTCTGTGTCCCCCAATGAAAAGGCGAGAAAGGAAAGGACATTTTTGTGTACTCACCGTAAAATGTCTTTCTTGGAGCCTTTCATTGGGGGACACAGCTCCCGCCCTTGTGGTTTTGGTTATCCTTTTCCTACTGCTTTTACACCAAACTGAGCTAGTTCCCGCCTAGCTGGGGTTATATGCTGTGGGAGGAGGAGCTAACTCTTTTTTAAACCTAGTGTCAAGCCTCCCCTGGAGACACCATATAACCCACTGTCTGTGTCCCCCAATGAAAGGCTCCAAGAAAGACATTTTATGGTGAGTACACAAAAATGTCCTTTTTGGGGGGGCAAGAAACTCCTGCATACAGTCCTGGATGGAATATGCTGAGCCTTGTCGTTCTGCAGCTGCTGTCTGCTCTCCTGAATACACTAGTGAATGGAGCATGCTGAGCCTTGTAGTTCTGCTCCCCCTGCCTCTCCCTCCAGCATACAGTACTGGATGGATGATGCTGAGCCTTGTAGTTCTGCAGCTGCTATTTGCTCTCCTCCATACAGACAGACAGCAGACAGCAGCTGCAGAACTACAAGGCTCAGCATACTCCATCCAGGACTGTATGCAGGATTGCACCAGGGCAATTCGGGATCAGCGGGGTAGAGTCCCGGAACTGTCACATCTAATGGATGCGGCAATTCCAGGCGGCTGCTTGGTGATATTGTAAGGGTGGTGGGCTCCCCATAACGTGGCGCTCTCCATCCTGACAATACCAGCCTCCAGCCGTGTGGCTTTATCCTGGCTGGTATCAAAATTGATGGGAACTGCCTTTTTTTTTTTTAATTAATTCTTTATTTTACTGCACGATATAGACCCGCCCACCAGCGGATGTGATTGGTTGTAGTGAGACAGCTGTCACTCATCGTGGGGGCGTGTCTGACTGCAACCAATCATGGGCGCCGGTGGGCGGGGAAGACACGGAATACCTGATTGAATAATGAAGCAGCAGCCATTTTCAAAAGAGGAAAAGCCGCCAGGGATTTGTGACAGCCGTGCAACAAGGCGCCCGTGATTGGTGAGTAGGAAAGATGGATTGTGCTGGGGACGCAGGACGCATGCAGATACGCAACGTGCGCACGTACTTAGTGTGAAAAGCCACGCTTTTGGTGATCAAACCGTTCTCGAATGTAAGGGGCACTTTGCACACTGCGACATCGCAGGCCGATGCTGCGATGCCGAGTGCGATAGTCCCCGCCCCCGTCGCAGCAGCGATATGTGGTGATAGCTGGCGTAGCGAAAATTAACGCTACGCCAGCTTCACACACACACTCACCTGCCGTGCGACGTCCCTGTGGCCGGCGACCCGCCTCCTTGTTAAGGGGGCGGGTCGTGCGGCGTCACTGCGACGTCACACGGCAGGCGGCCAATCGGAGCGGAGGGGCGGAGATGAGCAGGATGTAAACATCCTGCCCACCTCCTTCCTTCCGCATATCCTACGGAAGCCGCGGTGACGCCGGTAGGAGATGTTCCTCGCTCCTGCGGCTTCACACACAGCGATGTGTGCTGCCGCAGGAGCGAGGAACAACATCGGACCGTCGCATCAGCGTAATTATGAATTACGCCGACGCTGCACCGATGATACGATTACGACGCTTTTGCGCTCGTTAATCGTATCATCTAGGCTTTACACACTGCGATGTCGCATGCGATGCTGGATGTGCGTAACTTTCAATTTGACCCCACCGACATCGCACCTGCGATGTCGCAGTGTGCAAAGTGCCCCTAACTCGAACTGCCGAACTTTTAGCAAATCGTTCGAGTTCGTCGAACGACTCGAACACCCCCCCAAAATCACTCGAACATGAAATTGGAGAACCATTCGACTCGGACATCGCTCAACTCTAATCATTACCAGGTTGGGGTACCTTAGTAGAGAATTTGGGGACATTAACCCCGTAACAGTGTCAACAGCAGATCCTCGCCCCATAACAGTGTGTCATGACCACATTTCTTGCTTAAAATTTTATTTTCCTATTTTCCTCCTCTAAAACCAGGGTGCGTCTTATGGTCCGGTGCATCTTATAGTCCGAAAAATACGGTACTGTATCAACATGGGCTGAAAAGCCACTCTGCCAGGAAAAAGCCATTACTCAAAAAAAACATAAGAAAGACAGATTAATGTTTGCAAATGCACAAAGGAACAAAAACAGTACATTTTGGAGACATGCCCTGTGGTCAGATGAAACTAAAATTGAACTGTTTGGCCATAATAACCATCGCTACATTTGGAGGAAAAAGGGAAAAGCTTTGAAGCCTAAGAACACCATCCCAATTGTGAAACATGGGGATGGCAGCATCATATTGGGGGTTGTTTTGCTGTAGGAGAGACTGGTGCACTTCACAAAATAGATGGCATCATGAGGAAAGATTATGTGGCAACACAGATGCAACTTCTGAAGACATCAGCCAGGAACTTAAAGCTTGGACGGAAATGGATCTTCCAAATGGACAATGACCCGAAGCTACTGCCAAACTGGTTACAAAGTGGCTTAAGGATAACAAAGGCAATGTTATGGAGCGGCCATCACAAAGGCCTGATTGCTGATGTATGTAAAGCACTATGGAATTAATTGCGCTATATAAGTGAATAAATATTCTATATTATCTCAATCCTATTGAAAATTTATGAGCAAAGCTGAAAAGGCCGGTGTAAGCAAGGTAACCAAACATGGCTCAGTTACACCAGTTCTCACAGGAGGAATGGGCCCACATTCCTACCAACTATTGTGAGAAGCTTGTGGTAGGAGATCTAAAACTTTTGACCCAAGTTATACAATTTAAGGGCAATTTTACCAAATACTAATGAAATGTCTGTAAACTTCTGAATTTTCAAAAAGTAATAAAAATGCCTTAAAACAGAGGTCTCAAACACGCGGGCCACATGAGGCCCCTTTGGCTGCTGGCCCGCAGATCCCGTGACAATCACGGCTCTATGCTGGGGGTCGGCACCAGCAGGACTTTACTGCATTTGAATCCATTTGCGGTGCTGCGCAGAGGAGCTGTCAGCTCTATTCCAGTTGCTGCTGCCTGGCAATTACATGCAAGGAGGTGACGTCATACAGCAATGTCACTTCCTTGCATCTGATTGGCAGGCCGCAGCCATTGGTATAGTCCAGACACAGCTCCTCTGCGCGGCACCACAAATTGATTCAAATGCAGTAAAGTCCTGCCAGCGCTGACCATCAGCATAGAGCCACGATCGTCACTGGGTCTGTGGGCCGCGATCATCACAGGCTGCAACAAGCAGGTAAGGTACGTGCTCAAGATCAGGACCCGCTGCGTCCTGGACGTGGCGGGTCCTGACCTGCAGGGCTGCAAGTCTCCTCCTTAGGAGACCACAGCTGCCTGTGCCCGCGATGAGGGTTTGGAGCGCTGCGGTCTCCTCGCTGTGTTTTGCCTAGGGAGGACACTTCTGACTCCGCAGCATAAATTTACATGCTGCGGCCTCTGCAAGCCGCACCGCAGGTCCATTTTCACTGCTGGCCGTACACGCACAGCAGGCATAGGGTTTTTAGAAATCCTATCCACTATGCTTGTACTGTACATAGCAGGGTTTTGGACGCAGCTGAAGCATGCTGCATCCAAAACTCTGCAAATACTGATCGTGGGCTCGGAGCCTGATAAGAGGGAACAGAGGAAAGGTGAGGAGATTTTATTTTTTTTGCGTATTATTAAACAATGGGCAGAATACTATAGGGATGGCCACAATACTACAGAGCACAATACTACAAGGATGGGCAGAATACTACAGGGATGGCCACAATACTACAGAGCAGAATACTACAAGGATGAGCAGAATACTACAGGGATGGCCACAATACTACAGGGATGGCCACAATACTACAGAACACAATACTACAAAGATAAGCTGAATATTACAGGGCACAATACTACAGGGATGGCCACAATACTACAGAGCACAATACTACAAAGATAAGCTGAATATTACAGGGCACAATACTACAGGGATGGCCACAATACTACAGAGCACAATACTACAAAGATAAGCTGAATATTACAGGGCACAATACTACAAGGATGGCTACAATACTACAGAGCACAATACTACAGGGATGGCCACAATACTACAAGGATGGGCACAATACTACAGGGTACAATTACAAGGATGGGCACAATACTACAGAGCACAATACTACAAGGATGGGCACAATACTACAGGGATGGCCACAATACTACAAGGATGGGCACAATACTACAAGGTACAAGGATGGGCACAATATTACTGGGCACAATACTACAGGGCACAAGGATGGGCACAATACTACAGGGTACTATACTACTGAGCACATACCAGAAGGATGGGCAGAATACTACTGGGCACAATACCACAAGCATGAGCACCTTACTACAGGGGACACGGATGGTGACATTACTGCAACCATGGGCACATTACTACAAGATGTTGGCTAAGATTACTATATGAAGAAGGTGATAAAATGTAAAAAAAAAATTCAAATAAACGTAAGGCATATACTAGGTAAAAGATACAGTCGACTTGGAGTATCGGACACCAGAAGTGAGTGGGCGTGACCTGCCAGAATTAGTAGGCTGGAGCGGAGATAGTGGGCATGACCGACCGCCGGACTTAGCTAACATTTTTTAAGTCCATGTAGTCTTGGAGTTCTCAAAATAGAAGTGGGACTCTGGGGCCAAGCCACCTCCTGCTTAATGAAAGCTTGTCATGGGTTGCATGCCAGGCTATGCCCACCAAGACGAGCATCACACCGACCAACTAAGTCGCAAGTATTCCACTTTATGCAAGGGGGGCTTCGCGCCCCCCCCCAACCCTACCCCCCCGGCTGCATCACCCATACCACTGTTTCTATTGTATAGAACTCCATGACTATGTGGACTTAAAAATTGTTTATTAAGTCCGGCCGGTCATGCCCACTATCTCTGCTCCCGTCCACTGTTTCCGGTTGGTCACGTCCACTCACTTCCAGTCCCTGAGACTAGAGGTATGTAAAAAATACAGTGACTTTTCTGTGCAGATTTAATAAATGGAAAATTTGCTGCTTATTACCTCACAGTATATTTATAGTCATATTATACGGTTACTGTAGCATCTTTTATTGCATCATCATAATGGTCTGCTCTGCAGCACACATTCCTCTATGGTGGAGGAATTAATTTTATACTAAAGGCTCCCATACACATTAGAGTAAAATTTGCCGATATTGGTTGGAATAATCAATAGTTTAACTCCTTCACGACCATTGATGTAACTATACATCATGAGAGGGAAGTTGTTCTTGACCAAGAACATATAGGTATGTCATGGCGATTGCTGGGGGTGAACGAGCTGTGCCTGGCGCAATTGCCAGGGACTCTGGTTTTCCAACAGCCGAGCTCCGCCCCCCACAGCTAGAGATAGTGCCTGCACCGTCCTTGGCTGTTTAAACTCATAAATGCCGCAAACGATATAGTGGCATTTAGGGGTTTGGGGAGGGATTGTTTTCCCTCTCCCATCTGATGAGTGCCCCCGCAATGTAATTGTGAGGGCCTGATTGTCGCCATGGTGACCTGAGATCGTCATAACGACCTCCGGGTGACCAGACTATGGAAAACCTCAGTGATCATGCCTGCAGCATAATCCCTGAAGCTTCTCACAGTGCAGCGGTGATACCTGCAGTGTACAGCAATGATCTGTCATTGCAATACAGTGCATCTGCGATCAGAGCAGTGAAAGTAAAAAGTAAAAAAAAAAGTTAAAATATATATAATAAAACAAAAACAGAAATAAAAACAAATCAACATTTTTTTTTCTCCCAATATATAGTTTTTTGTATTTTTTCCTTCCCATGACAGCACCAAACATGAGAGAGTGTATCCAACCCCAGGAACAGGAAACCTTTCTAAAAATAAAAGGGGCGGCACCTCTCCAAATCCCCAGTGTGGTTTCCTGTTCCTGGAAGAGGATACCGGAGTTTATTTGGGAAAACTTCTCCTGAGGATTGGCTCTCGGCGGGCCAGGAGGTCCTGGGGATCCAGGTGTCACAGGGGCTGCACTGGTCACATGAGGCGGTTCCCTTCCCCCATGCCTGACATCGCATGAACTAGGAGGTTCCCTGGGCCCCAATTGGCCTGCCAGTTCCAGGGGTTGCTGAGAAGGTTTTGGGTCCTGGCCAGGGTCTGTCTCTATGTGCGGCATCTGGAGCAGTGACACTGCGGACACTTCACGATTCAGAAAGCAGAGCCGCATTCGCCATCACACCCCAGGGAGAGCTTACAGCAAACTTCTTGGCCGATGCCTCGTTAGATGAGGTAAGGTCCGATGCCTCGGTAGATGGGGTAAGGTTAGCCGCTTGTGCTTGTACCCTTTCCAACTCCAGTAGGCGTGTGTTATGGCTAAAGAACTGGAATGCTGATTTTCAGTCCAAAGTGAAAGTATGCGCAGTACCATGCCAAGGAGACTCTGTTTGGATCAGCCCAAGACGACATCCTAGAGAAGGCAGGAGACAAGAAACGTGTGTGTTCCCCCTCTGGATACAGGTTCAGAGATTCCTTTCAGACCTCAGGGAGGAAGGTAGGGCCAAAAGGAGAGCAATATTAGGGGGTGCCCTTGGGGAAGAGATAAGGTCCAAAACAAGGGTTTTTTGTTCAACAGACCCTCCTATAAGGGATTTCCCAAGGGGCAATGACACCAGGTCTCTGGTGGGAGGAAGACTGAAGCAAGTTTATCCCCAGTGGGCTGATGTTCCTGCCTCTGCTCTGTTTGGATGTTAAAAACCATATCCCTTGGTCTAAGGCTAACTTTTTCTTCCCTCCCGCCTCAATGAGTAATAACTTCCCGAGTAGCCCCAAAAATCAGAGGGTTCTAGAGTAGGAAGTCCTTTCATTATTAGGGAAAAAGGTATTGATCAGGGTGCCGGAGTTAGAAATGGGAACCGGGTTTTACTTCAACCTATTTCTAATAAAAAACACCCGATGAGTCCTTCATGACCATCTTCAATCTAAGATCTCTGAATTACTACATGGAAGTGGAAAGATTTATGATGGAGACCCTCAAGTCAGCAGTGGGACTACTTTTGTTAGATGGCATTAATAGACCTGACGGACGCATACTACTATGTCCTGATCCACAAAGACCTCCAAAAATATGAGGCTGGCAGTGAGAATCGAGGTGAAATTGACTCACTTCAATACCAGTGCTTCCCATTTAACATTTCAATAGCTCCAAGAGTATTCACCAAAATTGTGGTGGAGATGGCATCCTATTTAAAAAAAAAAAAAAAAAAAAAAGAGACATTTTAATAGTCCCATACCTTGACAAATTTTTGGTTGTGGGTAGGTCAGAAAGGGATTGTTCAGCAGCCGTCAGTCCTCAGTCCTCTCAGAACTAGGATGGTTGATAAGTGAGGCAAAGTCAAGGAAAGACCCTGCTCAGATTCAGTTATTTTTGGGCATCAGTTTGGACTCAGTGGGGCAGTATTGCTTTCTCTCACTGGAAAAAATATTAAAAATAAAACAGAAAATGCTATCAGCTCAAAGGTGGTCAGAAATGTTACTAAGACTAGCAATGTCTTTATTAGGGTCCCTAACGTCTATGATACCCGCGATCTAGTGGCCTCAGTTCCACACAAGAAGCATTCAGGGACAGGTTTTCTCCATTCAGAGCTGGACTTAGAACACACGTTCCAGCTATCACAAAAAGTCCTAAGATCACTGGATTGGTGACGGGACAAACTGAATCTGGGGAAAAGGGTTCCTGGGAACGCTGAAGAGCCGGTAGTTATCACCGCAAACGTCAGTCCGGTGGGTAAAGGAGCCCGATAAAGGGCCACTACTTTGATATTCAGAAATGTTTCCTGTTGCGCATACACTCTCTCACATATGGTGCTGTCATGGTCTGGAAAATCCAGTTACTGGTAACTAATTATCATATATTTTTTTTTTTACACAAATATATTTGGTACTGCGGAATCCCTAACAACCTGCTCTATAAAACTGTCACACTAGTTAACTCCTTCAGTGAACCCCGTAAAAAAAAAATATTAAAAAGCATAGCAAAACTGTCTTTTCATTATACAGCTGACAAAAAAGTGGTATAAAACGTGATTGAAAAGTCACATACAGCTCCAGCCGCCAAAAAAAGCTATAGCTCTCAGAATACAGCAATGCAAAAACTGTTTTTCTTTTTCTATCAAATAGTTTTTATTTTTATGGTGTTAAAGCGACAAAACATAACAAAAAAAAAACTATATAAATGTGGTATCACTGTAATTGCACTCACTCGAAAAATAAAGTTGTCTTATCGCTTTAACTGCACTGTGAACAGCGTAAAAAAACCCAATTCCTTTATTGCTGTTTCTTCTTGATTCTGCCTCACAAAAAGTGGCATAGAAAGCGATCAAAAAATATTATGTAGCCCAAAATGGTAGCAATAAAAATTCCAACTCCTCTCGCAAAAAACAAGCCTTCACATGACTCTTGGCAGAAAACTAAAAAACTATAATTTTCACAATTCAGTAATGTGATAGTAGCCAAACCTAAAATAACTACTGTATTTTTCGGATTATAAGACGCACTTTTCCTCTCAAAAATTTGGGAGGAAAATGAGGGGTGCATCTTAAAATCCGAATGTAGCTGCCGGTCCTGGTCAGTACGGCTCTGTTGTGTGCATCAGGCGGCGCCACTCTGTTCGGCTCGGCGCGTGGCTGCTCTGTTCTGCTCGGCATGCGGCTGCTCTGGTCTGCTAGGCTCGGCGCGCGGCTGCTCTGGTCTGCTCGGCGCGTGGCTGCTCTGGTCTGCTCGGCGCGCGGCTGCTCTGCTCTGTACACAGCTGCTCTGTTCTGCACGGTGCGTGGCTGCTCTGGTCTGCTCGGCTCGGTGCGCGGCTGCTCTGGTCTGCTCGGCTCGGAGAGCGGATGCTCTGGTCTGCTCGGCGCGCGGCTGCTCTGGTCTGCTCGGCGCGCGGGTGCTCTGTGCAGCAGGCGGTCATTCTGTAGATGTTCGTGGTCAGGGATTCAAATAATTGCACCTAGAGTCAGCGCCTGCGCAGATGGAGCTCTCAGCTCAAGCTGTCATCTGCGCATGCGCCGACTCTCGCTGCCATTATTTGAAGCCCTCACCGTGGACTGCCGACATCTTCAGAATGCCCCCCTGCACAGAGCAGAGCGGTATCACCGGCCCCGCACAGAGCAGAGACCGCAGTGAGTTTCTGGGCCTCCCTCTGTACCATTGTCAGCATCACAGTACTCCAGTACCGCCCCTGCCTTCTGTGACTCCCGCTCCGCTGCTGCCCCCTCTCCCTGGTAAGACACCACCAGATTATATAATGGACCCCAATTTTTTTTTCACCTTTTTTTTTCTCCAAATTTGGGGTGCGCCTTATATTCTGGTGCGTCTTATAAAACGAAAAATACGGTATATAAATTTGAGATCGCTGTAATCCTTCTGAGCAGAGGAATAAAATAAATAAAACCAATTTCAACTGCTATTGGTTTGTTCATTCTTCCTCTCAAAGGCGCAGCTCATGTTTATCCTGATCTCTACGCTGAGCGCTTACACCAGGGATTACATGTAAATGTACGTGCCCATGATCAGGAATAGCTGCGTTTTGGAGGCATCGTATATTCGGTGCATCCAAAATGCTGCACTGTGCACTACAAACACAGTGGATGGAAATTATAGCAGTCCCATGCTCACTGTGCTTTTTTCCTCAGCGTAAAGTAACATGCAGCTCAGCTTCCATATATGACCTGCCTATAATAAGTCAAAGTCCTCCTAAATATTTCATAAATGATCAAATACAATTCACACCAATTTTAACCAAATAAATTGAAAAAACCTGAATGCTAAATATTAATGAATACTACCTATGCAAATATATAGCAAAAATTCAATATACCTTAGAATCTTCCACAATAAATGGTTAACAGACCCCAAATATAAAAAGTATGGAGATTGTCGCTGCTGGTGACTCCCAGGCTGTGGAGGAGAGAAGCCGCCAGACACTGCCGCGTACAGGCCGGAGCCGCGCACCGAGTGGCCGAGGAGGAGGAGCCAGGCGCTGGCTGGATGGAAGAGCCGCTCCGAAAAGGCGTCCCCTCCATACCATCCTACTGACTGCACCTGGAAGCCCCTTCATTAAAGAGGGTGCAGGACAGGGGGTATGATCCGTGAGAGGGCCCCCGGGAAGAGTCCGGACGAGATGTATGTTCAGCAGAAGGTGCGGGTCTTACTCATGCTGCGGAAGATGGGCTCTAACTTGACTCCCAGTGAAAAGGCGTATAGGGCTCTGCCAATGTGACATGGCACCTGCAAAACACTCAAACTAAATCTGAACTGAAATATGGCGCTCCTTTTTTTCTTCACTTTGCACCAGTGGTGTACCGCCAATGTAGGCAGACCATGCGGCCTATATGGGGCCTATGAGTCAGGGGAGCTGGTGCTAGAGGCAGCATCGGGCCCCCCTCGCTTGTGGGGGTCATTGCCCATTATCGCACAAAACCATGATGAGAGAGGGAGTGGAGCGGTCCTTTCCCTCCTTCATCATTTTCTCCCTGTGCCTATGATCAACATCTCAGTTCAGCAGAGCGCGGTAATATCACTACTGCGCGCCGCTGTGCTGAGACATGCAGAGCGCAGGACTCTGATCGGAGCAGTGGGGAATGAGGAGAGGTGAGTACTTGTTTATTTTTTTCTTTAATCAGTGAGTGCACGATTACCAGAGGTCTATGGGGGTGCATTAAACATTATGTGGGCTTCATAATACAATATGAAGGACTATGGTGGATACCTTATTCATGGACTGTGGGGTGCATTGAAAGGTAAGGTGGCTGTGTAATACAATATGAACGACTATGGGGGCTGCATTATAATATATAAAGGACTATGGGGAGTGTATTATACAGTAATGCATAGAGGACTATGTGGGAATTATAATACATGAAGGATTATGGGGGTGTATAATAATATATGGAGGACTATGGGGCGTGCATTATGTGACGCCCTGGCAAAACCAGGTAGTCACAAAAGAGTTAATCCACCTTGACACCAACACAGTCCCCACACAGATATACAGTACACCAGCCAATCAGACCCTACTCACCCCCTCCCCAGGAAAATGGGAGGGGGCGAGAGGAGCTTAGGAAGTGCAGAGAGGAGTTAAGTTTCAGTTTGTGCTGTAATCAGTGAAGAGCTGACAGGAAGGAGTTGCAGCTCCCTGGAGAAGGTGGTAGTTGGGGTTGGAGCCCTGGACTACCGGACTAGGTGGCAGTGAGGGCCACAGGCGACGGAGATCCAGTCGCAGGGAACCTGAGGCCGACCGGGACAGGGTTGTAGCCCGCCGGTGCCGAGAAAGGGGATCCGGTCCGGAGGCCGCTCAAGCGGACTAGTCCAGGCAAGAAAGAGACAGACAGAGAGTTTGGAAGGAAGGGCCCCTGGTTGTATATCTGGGTGTGGGACCCGAAGACACCCACCAAAGGTGACCGGCCATTGGCAATTTGGTTTACAATACAGACTGTGTGTGGTTACTGACTGTCCAAATCATCAGCAGCTCATGCAGCACCACGACAACCGAACTGTGAGTTTCCTGCTCCCTGAAAACCCTCACAATACTCTGGGCCCCGGGACTACACCTCCCCTACCCGTGGAGGGGATTCCACCTTGCTGCCCCGCTCCATCAGTCCCGGGCACTCACATACAAGGCAGCGGCGGTATCACCAACCTTCACCGCAACCCACGGGTGGCGTCACAGACAACTCCCCTGTAAATATTCCCTTTTCAATCGTGAGTGACAGACGGCTGCGCGAGCCCCGGATCCGGCTGCCACTCGAGCCACAGCCACCACCCGGATCCGAGTGCGGCCCGCCGGTTGTGATCTGTCTCTTGCCCGCGACACATTATACAGCAATACATGGAGGGTTATAGGGTGGGATTAAAGTATATGGCGGACTATGGGGGCTGCATTATAATATATGGAGGACTATGGGGGCTACCTTATACATGGACTATGGGGGTGCATTATAAAACATGGAAGACTGGGGGCTGCATTATAATACATGCTGGGCTATTTCGCTGCATTATAGAAAGAAAGAGAAAAAGCGATCAGGGAGCCCAATTATACAAAGAACAATCAATTTCATCAAAAATAGATTTTTATTGAGAATAAATATTGAATATTAATTATCTATCAAATACACAAGTGCTTGTTTGACAACTCTATATGCATCAACAATATACATGTAACGGAACCGTATCATGAAAAATATATATTCTAGAATGGATAAAATTATCATACATAAGTCAAAGATATATAATCCTTGAAGCTATAGAATATAAATTGAAACAAATATATATAGTAACAGAAATATCTGTAGATCAACAGGAATCACTTTTGCTGCACCAAGGTGTACTGCAACTCTAGTGCTTCAAGTAATATCAAACCCAGAATCGCTGGACATAGGAATGTAGCAGATATCGTTACAGACCACCAGGGGTCACTCTTGCTACACCACAGTCATATCTACCCTACTATTCACAATTACCCAATATTGGTTATTAAGTCAGTTAGGGATATGCCCATATAAACCCATAATGGTGAATTACCAATCAGAATTGTAAATACAGGATTGTTACTACATACATATACCCAAATAAACGGTTACTGTTAGAAAAGTGTGACACCCGACACGTGTTTCGGTTTCTTCGTCAGGGGGCGTGCCCAATCGACCGGAGAGGTTTAAATACAGCCCACCTCCAATCACCGCACATTACCATTAGTGACGCGCGCACCATCATTGCAACTCATCGACGCGAGGTCGTCCGCCGCGTCACAGATCATCTGACCCAGGGAAACATGTGACTCAAGTACAGAGGAGCCGTGGAGACACAGCGAGCTGAACAAGCGCCGATAACCTATGACAGCCGCGCGTTCAGGTGTGGGGCAAAATTAGAATTTATATCATGAATGCAAATTTAGGATTTAAATAGAGAGATTTTTGCAAACACATTATTTGTCAAGAGATACAAGTAAATCTATGTAGCCAGACAGCAATAAATAAAGAAGAGGGAATTCGTTCGTTGGATAATGATATAATACCCAAAAGCAAGACACATAGGACCATTGTACACATTGGTATCATTGTAAGATGTGATCAAGCAGCAAGTTCATTTGGATACTTAGAGAATGCTAAGCAGAACTGGGTCTGTCAATATGTGTGATGGGGGACTACTTGATTATCCCCAATACTATGTATTGTGGGAGATGTACCCTCTTATGTAATATATACAAGTTTTAATATTTATAATAACATCATTTACACATGTTCTGTCCGTTCTAACCTAATATTTATGATATGTATCCTGTATAGGGGTATTTGAACGTTAACATAGGCATAATGATTTATACTTTATTTATTGCTGTCTGGCTACATAGATTTACTTGTATCTCTTGACAAATATTGTGTTTGCAATTTCCAGGGAATAGAAGTATAATCATGGATTGATTTATTCATTCACTATCTTTCACATATATTTAGATTCTGTAATGAATAGTACACTTATTATGTGGTCAAAAATCTCTCTATTTAAATCCTAAATTTGCATTCATGATATAAATTCTAATTTTGCCCCACACCTGAACGCGCGGCTGTCATAGGTTATCGGCGCTTGTTCGGCTCGCTGTGTCTCCACGGCTCCTCTGTACTCGGGTCACGTGTTGCCCTGGGTCAGATGATCTGTGACGCGGCGGCCGACCTCGCGTCGGTGAGTTGCCATGACAGCGCATGCGTCACTAATGGTGATGTGCGGTGATTGGAGGTGGGCTGTATTTAAACCTCCTTTCCGGTCGATCAGGCATGCCCCCTGACGAAGAAACCGAAACACGTGTTGGGTGTCACACGCTTCCAACGGTAACCGTTCATTTAGGTATATATATGTATGTAGTAACAATCCTGTATTTACAATTCTGATTGGTAATTCACCATTATGGGTTTATATGGGCATATCCCTAACTGACTTAACCAATATTGGGTAATTGTGAATAGTAGGGTAGATATGACTGTGGTGTAGCAAGAGTGACCCCTGGTGGTCTGTAACGATATCTGCTACATTCCTATGTCCAGCGATTCTGGGTTTGATATTACTTGAAGCACTAGAGTTTCAGTACACCTTGGTGCAGCAAAAGTGATCCCTGTTGATCTACAGATATTTCTGTTACTATATATATTTGTTTCAATTTATATTCTATAGCTTCAAGGATTATATATCTTTGACTTATGTATGATAATTTTATCCATTCTAGAATATATATTTATATATTTTTCATGATACGGTTCCATTACATGTATATTGTTGATGCATATAGAGTTGTCCAAACAAGCACTTGTGTATTTGATAGATAATTAATATTCAATATTTATTCTCAATAAAAATCTATTTTTGATGAAATTGATTGTTCTTTGTATAATTGGGCTCCCTGATCGCTTTTTCTCTTTCTTTCTTTCTAAATGTGGTTATGCGATTTTTGCCCATATATAGTCCTTGATATTACTAGATTGATTTAATAATGTACACTATCTAGTGATATATTATGTATCTGAAATCACTGTTTAAAATCCTCTTTGTTGGCTACATTATAATATCTGGAGGACTATGGGGAGTGCATTATACAATAATACATGAAGGACTATGGGGTGCAGCATAATATATAGAGGACTATGGGGTGATTATAATACATGGAGGACTGTGGGGTGAATTATAATATATTGAGGATTATGGGGTGAATTATACAAGAAGGACTATGGGATGAATTAAAATACATAGGGGACTATGGGAGGTGCATTATAATATATGGAGGTCTATGGGGAGTGTATTATAATACATGGAGGACTATGGGGTGCATTCTAATATATAAAGGGTTACGTGAGACCCATTATACTATATGGAAGGCTATGTGGGGGCCATTATAGTATTTGGGTAGCTATGAGGGAGCCTTTGTATTTCTTTATCGTTCCTTATGGGAGACCCAAACCATGGGTGTATAGCTTCTGCCTCCGGAGGACACACAAAGTACTACACTCAAACGTGTAGCTCCTCCCTCCGGGCTATATACACCCCCTGGATGACAATCTACCCAGTTCAATGCTTTGTGTTTCAGGAGGATCACACACTTGCATTCTCTGATATTTTTTTATTTTTATTTTTAAAGATTTGGAAGAAAAGCGGGTCCAGTCTGGACTCCCGGCATGTCCCTTCACACCCCACTCTGTCGGGTGCTGTTAAGGTTGACTTTATAAGGCTGGAGCCTTCACATGCCGCGCTCCTTCACACCCTCTGTCGAGGCTCTGTTTGAAGTGGGAGCCTCCACGGTCCTCTCTGCTCGCAGAAGGCCGGTCTCCATCCGCAGCCCTGTCTGGTCCCTGCTGGAAGGAGCGTTACCCCCATTCAGGGACATGGCCCTGCGTCTCAAGAGCTAAGTATTGAGACGTTTTTTCAGGGGTCCCGGGTTCTTTTATTTGGGGGACAGTATGTGCTTTAGCGTTACTGTTAATTCCGGACGGTTCTGGGGGTTTCCCCTGAGAACCGCGCCGAAGGTGCCTGCTCGTCGGCCGCTTTTTAAAATCTAGGCCCCGGCTTCTGTTTGGGCCTAGTTTCGTTTTCGGCTTCTCTGCATGTTTTGCATACAGCGCCGCCCACCGCCCGACCAGCAGAGGGGAGGGCACTCCTCTCTGGGGAGATGTTCCCTCCCCTGTATTTCTTCCTGTATCTCTCTGCCCTCCGTTTTTTCCCGCTCTTGGGGCTTATACACGCCCCCCCTCTTCTCCCAGCGCCATTTTCTCAGCGTTCCTACACTGGAAGGCGCTGGATGCTGCAGCTGCATACTGTTAGAAGGCTGACGCTTCACAGGGGAGCGGTGGAATCCGGAGGGCACACAGAGAGCACGGGCTGGTAAGCCACAACCTCTGGTTGTGGACTTTTATTACACTCTCAGGCTTTCTACAGGAGTGTATTCTGGCTGCAGAGCTTCCACCATCAGCAGCATGTCTGTCACTAGGAGCAAGGCTGCAAACATGTACGCTATATGCACTGCGTGTAAGCTCATTCTGCCAGAGCCAAGCACATACCCACATTGTGATGCCTGTGCTAACATGTTTGTGTCTCAGCCTGGAGCCGCCTCAGGGGTCCCTCTGGCTGCTCCGGCCCCGGTGGCTGAACCCCCGGCTTGGGTAGCTTCCTTTTCACAAGCTATTTCCCAGTCTTTTGCCGACTCCATGGGGCAGCTGTCCCGGACACTGCTGTCCATGCATCAGCCCCCTTCTCAGGGTGTCTCTGCGGCTCCGAGCTCTGCAGAGCCCTCAGAGCATGTCCTAGGACCCCGTCCCCCTAAACGGAGACGCAGGGAACCTTCTCCTTCCTCGTCCCACGGCTCTGATTCACAAGCCGAGGTGCAGGGCGAGGAGGATTCGTTTACTGTGGGCTCAGACGCTGCCTCTATGTACCCCATTGACTTGTCTGAGGGTGATGCGGATGTTAGTTACTTGATTGCGTCCATTAACTCCGTACTGAACCTCAACCCACAAGAGTCAGAGGAACAACCCTCTCTGATAGAGGTACACCAGTTTACCTCTCCTAAGAAACCTAGGAGTATGTTTTTTAACCACTCCAGCTTTCAGACCACTGTTAACAAGCCCAGGGCCTGTCCTGACAAACGTTTTCCGAAGCGTAGTTCAGATGACCGTTTTCCTTTTCCACCGGAGGTGGTTAAGGACTGGGCCCAGTCCCCAAAGGTAGACCCTCCGGTGTCCAGAATCTCAGCCCGCACAGTCGTAGCTGTGGCTGATGGCACTTCTCTTAAGGATCCCACTGACCGCCAGGTTGACCTTCTGGCCAAGTCTGTATATGAGGCGGCAGGAGCCTCGTTCTCCCCGTCTTTTGCGGCAGTGTGGGCTCTTAAGGCAGTCTCTGCCTCTCTGGCGGAGATTCATTCCCTCTCCAGGGACTCTGTTCCTGAGACGGATGCCTTAACTTCTCAAGCTTCGGCTTTTGCATCCTATGCCATGTCTGCCATCCTGGAGGCTTCTCACCGCACTGCGGTGGCCTCCGCTAACTCCCTCGCGATCCGCAGGATCTTGTGGCTTCGAGAGTGGAAAGCAGACGCTTCCTCTAAGAAGTACCTTGCGAGTCTCCCTTTTGCTGGGTCCCGGCTGTTTGGGGAACATCTGGATGATATAATTAAGGAAGCTACTGGCGGGAAGAGTACTTCCTTGCCACAAGCTAAAGCCAAGAAACCTGGCCAGGGCAGGAACCAATCGAGGTTTCGTTCCTTTCGTTCCTCTAACTGGTCGTCCTCTAAGCCCTCGGCCTCGTCCACTACCGCAGTCAAGGATCGTAAATCCAACTGGCGCGCAAAGCCGCGTCCTCAAAAGACCGGAGGAGCCGCTGCCACTAAGGCAGCCTCCTCGTGACTATCTGGCCGCGCCAGCAACGTCCTTAGTCGGTGGCAGGCTCTCCCACTTTGGCGACGTGTGGTTGCAACACGTCTCCGATCAGTGGGTGCGGGATATCATCTCCCACGGCTACAGGATAGAATTTTCTTCCAGCCCGCCAAACAGATTTTTTCTGTCCACCCCCCCCTGCTCCAAAGCCGCCGCCTTCTCTCAGGCCGTGGCATCCCTGCAGGCCAACGGTGTAATTGTTCCGGTTCCCGCCCGGGAACGGTTCAGCGGTTTCTACTCAAACCTCTTTCTAGTCCCCAAAAAGGACGGTTCCTTCCGGCCCATCCTGGATCTCAAGCTTCTCAACAAGCATGTTCAGGTGCGGCACTTTCGCATGGAATCTCTGAGATCGGTCATTGCCTCAATGACCCAAGGAGATTTTCTGGCATCCATCGACATCAGAGATGCCTATCTGCATGTGCCTATTGCGGTTTCACACCAGCGTTGGCTACGCTTTGCGATCGGAGAGGAACATTTCCAATTCGTGGCTCTCCCCTTCGGCTTAGCCACGGCCCCTCGAGTATTCACCAAGGTCATGGCAGCAGTGGTTGCGGTCCTGCACCTCCAGGGGTTGGCAGTGATTCCTTACCTGGACGACCTTCTAGTCAAGGCCTCATCCAGTGCAGACTGCCAGCGGAGTGTCTCTCTCACTCTCGCCACGCTAGTTCAGTTCGGGTGGCTTGTCAACCTGCCCAAGTCCACTCTGACCCCGACCCAGGTGCTTTTGTACCTAGGGATGCAATTCGAGACTCTGCCGGCACTTGTCAAGTTGCCCTTAGTCAAACAGCAGTCCCTTCGTCTGGCGGTGCGCTCTCTGCTGAGGCACCGCCGTCATTCCATCAGACACCTCATGCAGGTGCTGGGTCAGATGGTGGCGTCCATGGAAGCGGTTCCCTTTGCTCAGTTCCATCTGCGTCCCCTGCAGCTGGACATTCTCCGCTGTTGGGACAAGCGGATCTCTTCCTTGCTTAGGCAGGTGGCTCTGTCGTCACAGACCAGGAGCTCCCTTCAGTGGTGGCTTCGGCCCCTCTCTCTGTCTCAGGGACGCTCCTTCCTGACTCCGTCCTGGGTGATCCTCACCACGGATGCCAGCCTCTCCGGTTGGGGAGCAGTATTTCTCCATCACCGAGCACAGGGCACTTGGACTCCGTCCGAATCAGCCCTCTCGATCAATGTGCTGGAGATCAGAGCTGTGTTTCTAGCTCTCCTAGCCTTTCACCACCTGTTGGCGGGCAAGCACATTCGAGTTCAGTCGGACAACGCGACAGCGGTTGCCTACATCAATCACCAGGGCGGGACTCACAGCCGTCTGGCGATGTTGGAGGTTCAACGAATCCTCCAGTGGACGGAGGACTCCAAGTCCACCATGTCTGCAGTCCACATCCCAGGCGTGGAAAACTGGGAGGCCGATTACCTCAGCCGTCAAACCGTGGACAGCGGCGAGTGGGCCCTGCATCCGTCAGTGTTCAGATCAATCTGCCTCAAGTGGGGCACTCCGTAAGTGGACCTAATGGCATCCCGGCACAACAACAAGGTTCCGGTTTACGTGGCTCGCTCCCACGATCCTCAGGCCTTCGCAGCAGACGCACTGGTTCAAGATTGGTCTCAGTTCCGTCTGGCCTATGTGTTTCCCCCTCTAGCGCTCTTGCCCAGGGTTCTGCGCAAGATCAGAATGGAGGGCCGGCGAGTCATACTCATTGCTCCGGACTGGCCCAGGCGAGCCTGGTACCCAGACCTGCTCCGTCTGTCCGTAGAGGTGCCGTGGCATCTCCCGGACCGCCCAGACCTTCTCTCTCAAGGTCCGTTCTTCCGCCAGAATTCTGCGGCTCTCAGATTGACGGCGTGGCTCTTGAGTCCTGGATCCTGACGGCGTCAGGCATTCCCTCTGAGGTCATCTCCACCATGACTCAGGCTCGGAAGTCTTCCTCGGCCAAGATTTACCACAGGACTTGGAGGATTTTCCTGTCCTGGTGTCGCTCTTCCGACCATGCTCCTTGGCCGTTCTCCTTGCCGACCATCCTGTCTTTTCTACAGTCCGGTCTACAGCTAGGACTGTCCCTCAATTCCCTCAAGGGACAGGTGTCGGCTCTGTCGGTATTGTTCCAGCGGCGTATCGCCCGACTGGCTCAGGTGCGCACCTTCATGCAGGGCGCATCTCACATCATTCCTCCTTACCGGCGGCCCTTGGATCCCTGGGACCTTAATCTGGTCCTCACGGCCTTACAGAAACCCCCCTTTGAGCCTCTCAGGGAGGTTCCCTTGTTTCGACTTTCACAGAAAGTTGTTTTTCTAGTAGCCATAACTTCTCTCAGGAGAGTTTCTGATTTGGCTGCGCTCTCTTCGGAATCCCCCTTTTTGGTGTTTCACCAAGACAAGGTGGTTCTTCGTCCGTCTCCGGACTTTCTCCCTAAGGTGGTGTCTCCTTTCCACCTTAACCAGGACATTTCATTGCCTTCTCTTTGTCTGGCCCCTGTGCATCGCTTTGAAAAGGCGTTGCATACCTTGGATTTGGTGCGGGCGCTCCGAATCTATGTGTCACGCACCGCCGTTTTTAGGCGGTGCACCTCACTTTTTGTGCTAACCACTGGTCAGCGCAAAGGTCTCGCTGCTTCTAAACCGACCCTAGCTCGTTGGATCAGGTCGGCTATCACCGATGCCTACCAGTGTTCTCAGGTGCCTCTCCCGCCAGGGATTAAGGCGCACTCGACCAGAGCTGGCGGTGCCTCCTGGGCTTTCAGGCACCAGGCTACGGCTCAGCAGGTTTGTCAGGCTGCCACGTGGTCCAGTCTGCACACTTTTTCGAAGCACTACCAGGTGCATGCTCATGCTTCGGCAGATGCGAGCTTGGGCAGACGCATTCTTCAGGCGGCTGTCGCCCATTTGTGAAGTTAGGTTTTGCCCACTTCTCAGTTTGGTTTATTCCCACCCATGGACTGCTTTGGAACGTCCCATGGTTTGGGTCTCCCATAAGGAACGATAAAGAAAAAGAGAATTTTGTTTACTTACCGTAAATTCTTTTTCTTATAGTTCCGACATGGGAGACCCAGCACCCTCCCTGTTGCCTGTTGGCAGTTTTTTTGTTCCGTGTGTTTCACCGGCTGTTGTTAGTAGTCAGAGTTACGGTTATTCCGAGTTTTACTCTATCTCTACTTATGGGTGGATGTCCTCCTTCAGCTTTTGCACTGAACTGGGTAGATTGTCATCCAGGGGGTGTATATAGCCCGGAGGGAGGAGCTACACGTTTGAGTGTAGTACTTTGTGTGTCCTCCGGAGGCAGAAGCTATACACCCATGGTTTGGGTCTCCCATGTCGGAACTATAAGAAAAAGAATTTACGGTAAGTAAACAAAATTCTCTTTTTTATGGAGGGCCATTGCACTTTATGCAAGCAAGTGTGAAAATTTGTGTTGTGTCCATCATACTGTGCGGAGGGCTGTGTGGGGGTCATTATACTATTTGGAGGCTTTAAAAATAACCAAAATTGCCAAAACACAAGGGAACATATACAAGTATATCAATTTATCTCAACCATGGAAAAGTAGAAGGGAAGATAGCCCAGGCTACCTGCACAAAAACAATTGAAATAACCAAAATACAAAGCAAATAGCCAATTAAAATAACAAATTTTATTAGAGTTAATTAAAAGGTTTAAAAAAAGGTAAATAACAAGTGACTGAAGAATACCAGCAAGGAACAGAAGGAGGAAAAAATCAATGAAAGATGTGGCTGTACACAATATGTATAGCTCTACTCCATACCACCAGAGATTAATTAGAAGTATTTAGATATACAGCACAAGTGTGCATAAGAAAGCTCTGATGGAATTAGAGCAGGGCAAAACAATAAAGTACAAATCACAAAGAAATAAAGTACTGTTTAAAGGTGTAGGAAACCAAATCTATTAATAGATTACCCAGTGGCATCTCCTCCTGCTGGTGCTGGCGTCCGTCCCTACACGTGTTTCAGCATGAAAGCCTTCGTCAGGAGGGTTAGAAGGGGCCATTATACTGTATGAAGGCCCATTATAATGCATGGACACCTGCGTGGGGATCACACTGTGTTGGGGGTATTCATTCATTGCCGTGGTAGTTGTAGGGGGGTACTTTGAGGAGGAATTCACTGTGGGGATCATACAGTGTTTGTGAGGCAATTTTGTTGGCATCATACTTTATGGCTGCAATGAAAAGGGAACCAGGAGGCTTCAATAGGACTGCAATTACTTTGAAAGGGCTAAAAGGTTGTAAGATATGTTCCTATGTGACCAAGCCAAATATTATTATAATTAATAATAACAATAATAATAATAATAATAATAATAATAATAATAGTGTTTTTTTGGGGGGGGAGTGGCAATTAGAAATTCTGCTATGGGGCCCCATGATTTCTATGTACGCCCCTGCTTTGCACTGTCCCTCACAGGCAGTTTTTGACCACATATGGAGTACTGTAGTTAGGAGAATTTGTTCAACAAATTGGTGCTTTATCTCCTCTTCCCTAGTGAAAGGGATTAAAGCAACATTTTTGAGCTTTAAAAATGTACATTTTTCATTTTCACAGCTCAACGTTATACAATTCTGTGAAGCACCTGGGGTTTCCAGGTGCTCACCACACATCTAGGTAAACTCTGTAAAGTCTAGTTTCCAAAATGGGATCACTTGTGGGGGATGTCCACTATTTGGCCACATCAGTGGTTCTCCAAACGTGAAAAAGTCAAATGGCGCTCCTTCCCTTCCAAGCCCTGCCATGTGCTCAAACAGTAGATTTCCACCACACATGGGGTATTAATGTACTGAGGAGAGATTGCACAATAAATTGTACAGTGGAATTTCTCCTGCTACCCTTGTGAAAATGCAAAATTTGGGGCTAAAGTAACATTTTTGTGCGGAAAAAGTAATATTTTCATTTTTTCCTTCCACATTTTTTCGTTTAGTTAGTGAAGGACCTAAAGCATTAATAAATGTCTTTGACTCCCAGCCCCTTGCTTGACTTTAGGCAAGATACATTTGTCTTTGTCCTCGTCACATGGTTGCTACCAGACACGGTTGAAGCCGTCTAAACCAAATAGGGTTATCTTGGTCTCATTAGAATATGGCTTCAATAATCCATGTCCTTAGTTAGATGCATTAATCTAACCTATTTTCTAATATGCAGTATATCACAAGAGTGAACATATCCCTTATATTTTGTCACAAGTGACAAACAACCCCTGTGGTGTTCGGCTGTAGAAGGTCGCTGCGTTTGGCTGCACAAACTGCTCCTTGATATTCCTTTCCTTCTTCTGTGGAGTGAATGAAGTTCTATGTATTTTCTCTGTTAGGGTTAACTTTTTCCCTTTTAGGACCCTGCGGATATCTTTACCTTTCAGCTGCTAATTATTATGCTCTCCCTGTTTCTTTATGTACCCACATTACCCCTTGGATTGTTACTGGTGATAAAGTTTATTTCTATATGGTCCAGATTGTAAGCAGTCTGCTTGTAATCTCCTGGAAACATTTTGCTTTTTATTGCTGTCGCTCTCCCAAAGTCATCTTGCAGATAAGTTGTTCATTTGAACTGCCCTTTTTGTTTTCCCTATGTCTTATTTAGGACTTAGTGGGGTTGACTAGTGCTCATCCTGTCCGATCATTACCTAGGGCCCAGTTCAGGGTCAGCGAGGGTCTAGGTTCCGCACCTATTCGCCGAGCAGGATACCTATCTAGTGATGTCAGGGGAGCCAGGGGCCAGCACAAGGTTTTATAAGGAGTCACCCTCTCTCCTAGACATGGGTCCCACCTTTCCTGCCCTCCTTATTTGCCATTTGCTCGGTATTTCCCCATACCCATCCCTAGCATGACACATTTTTGAAAATATTCTCTTTGCAAAACTACCCTCCGTTTCCAAAATTCAGTTTAAGTGTGGAGGAAACAAAACAAAAGAGCAAAAAAAGAAAAATTGCCTGGTCCTTAAGGGGTTGGGGAGAAAAGCAGTCAAAGTTTAAAAAATTATTTTTCTAAATTTTCAGAAAATAAAAGAAAAAAATATCAACCTAAAATTAAGCTAACATAAAGTATAATGTGTCATGAAAAAATAGTCTCAGAATCAGCAGGATATTTAGGAGCGTTCCAAAGTTATTACCACAAAGTGACACTGGTAACATTTGAATAAATGGGGCTTAATCATTAAGCTCAAAATTGGCTCTGTCATTAAAGGGTTAAACAAACAGGACAATTGGGCAATACACAAATTAACATGACATCTGAGTGCCGTCCCATTTTTATCCTCACACATCCAAAGACTTCTGTTTGGTAAGTTTAATTCCTGACTAGGATCATATATGAATTTGTCCCCATGTTTTGGGCAGACATGAACACCCCATAAAATATAATGGTTACGGCTTCTATCTGTGAAAAGCTCGGTTATAGAACTCATACCGGATACACATCTGAATGGGGCGGCATGTTCCATGTACAGGTTGGCTTTATCATTGCTTTAAAGAGCTCTGAACTTGAATCCTAAATACTCTGTATTGTTTTTCTTCAACAGAAACGCCCTGCTCCATATTTTCTTCAGAGCCAAGTGCAAAGGTAAGTCTCATTGAATTCTCTTAAAGATGTTGTGCATTTGTCACCCAGGGAAGGGGGTAGTCGCTCCCGGGCAGCATACACAGTTAGGGATGTCACTTTGGTGGCCGTTGCCCACTTCCGTGCGCTTCCGTGCCCTGGGTCCCTTTTGTAAGGGGAGTATTTACAGGGGAGATAAGAGTTAATGTTCATGTGACGCCACCTGCGGTGATGCGGGAAAAGGGAATGGATGCCGCCGCTGCTGTTTGTGAGGGACTGGGATTGGGGTTGGTGGAATTGGCAGCTAGTATGTTAATCCCTTCGCGGGTAGGGATAACCCCAGTGTCCCTTTTGGTGCTGGATGAGGCTGAATCGCGCTGGAAGAAAGGGATGGCACAGTACTGGTAAACCAACTTTCCTCTACTCACAAATACATCCGGGAGACGGCTGCTTTCGGTCCCCTATTTCCCAATGCTGGTGCAGTATCCAGGGCTCTCTCGCTCTTGTGGCACTGTGGTTTAAGGTTGGGACCCCGTGGCCTGAAGCGTCTGTGGGTCCCTGAACTGACCTTGGCAGTTTCTGGTCCAAATGGCGGCAGTGTGAACCCTCTCGGGATGGCGTGGAGCTACTTTCCCTGGCTCAGTCGTTGCTGCTGGTACCTCGGAGTTTTGTGTGTTAGCCAGGTCCTTGAAGGTTTCCTGCTCTGCAGCTTTTTAGCAGGTTGTTTGCAGCTGTCACCTACTCTAGGGCCCTGTGCCCTGTCTGTACCCTGGTTCCAGAGACATGCGTCCTGTGCCTTCCCTGGAACCTCCCTCTCTGTGCCCCAGGTCACTGGGTACCCGATCCAGCTAGAGGCACACCTGACCCTTCACATTTCCTGGGTCTGTCTACACTGTTCGAGCACTTGCTTATCTTGTACGTCAGACACTCACCGCCCCCCCCCCCCCACACTGGGCTTGACTGGGATCGCTCCACCCCTTTCAGGGCCATCCCCTAGGTCCCCCTCCCGGGGCAACCTACCCAGTGGGACGTAGGAAAGCTGGGATTTAAAGGTGTTGGTGTTTTCAGCATTGATACTCATGGGAACCAGGGGGGTAGGCACTGCATCCTAGGAGAGGGTACTGTATTCTTCATTATAAAATAATATCAGCGACTGCTAATAGTCGCACCCCTTCAAGTAAGAGCACAGCAGATCAATGGTGGCCGCTGATTGATAATGTCCTGCGAGCCCCTGGAGATATGGTGCCGGGACGGAGGATGAGTATACAATGCGTATATTTTACAGGGGAATATAGTATTTTAAAAGGGATTGTGTAATTGATGGACAACCCCTTCAATGTTGTAATAACCGAGCTCTACAAATGCTGAGATATACGTAATGTTAAGTATTTATTTCATTACTGCTGCCTTTCTATATCCATTTGAGCTCTTCCAATGAGAGGGTGACCTTCTACACCAGAGGTGTCAAACCCAGCTAGGTGTATGGGGCACACATAGAAAAAAAAATTGAGAGGGGCCACGCTCCTTGCAGGACAAAGTGTCATTTTTAATAATTCCATAGTTGTTTCTATACACGTTTGGATCACTTTTTTGAACATTTTTTGCTTGTTCATTATAACAAACCTGCACTTTTTTGTTTAGTTATATATATATATATATATCTATATATATAATTGCCTTATTCTGTCTGTCTGTCTGTCTATCTGTCTGTCTGTCTGTCTGTCATGCTCCAAAATTGTGTCCTTACGGTGACACAAAGCTGATTGGCCGCTGGGCTCGCAATGGCCCCGCCCCCCCACGGATTGGCCGCTCGCCTCGGCTCCTCCCCCCCGCACGGATTGGCCGCTCGCCTCGGGTCCGCCCCCCCGCACGGATTGGCCTCCACTCACTCTGACTCACACGCACACTCACACTCAGACTCACATGCACACTCACACTCAGACTCACACTCAGACTCATCTATATATATAATTGCCTTATTCTGTCTGTCTGTCTGTCTATCTGTCTGTCTGTCTGTCTGTCATGCTCCAAAATTGTGTCCTTACGGTGACACAAAGCTGATTGGCCGCTGGGCTCGCAATGGCCCCGCCCCCCCACGGATTGGCCGCTCGCCTCGGCTCCTCCCCCCCGCACGGATTGGCCGCTCGCCTCGGGTCCGCCCCCCCCGCACGGATTGGCCTCCACTCACTCTGACTCACACGCACACTCACACTCAGACTCACATGCACACTCACACTCAGACTCACACTCAGACTCACATGCACACTCACAATCAGACTCACACGCACACTCACACTCACACGCACACTCACATGCACACTCACATGCACACTCACACGCACACTCACACAGACTCACACGCACACTCACAGACTCACACGCACACTCAGACTCACACTCACACACACTCAGACTCAGACTCACACTCAGACTCACACTCAGACTCACACTCAGACTCACACACACTCACACTCACACTCAGACTCACACTCACATGCACACTCACACTCAGACTCACACTCAGACTGACACGCACACTCAGACTCACACTCACACTCAGACTCACACTCAGACTCACACGCACACTCAGACTCACACTCAGACTCACACTCAGACTCACACTCAGACTCACACTCAGACTCACATGCACACTCACACTCAGACTCACACGCAGACTCAGACTCAGACTCACACTCAGACTCACACACACTCACACTGACACTCAGACTCACACGCACACTCACTCACACTCACTCACACTCAGACTCAGACTCAGACTCACACTCAGACTCACACGCAGACTCAGACTCAGACTCACACTCAGACTCACACACACTCACACTCACACTCAGACTCACACTCACACTCACATGCACACTCACACTCAGACTCACACTCAGACTCACACTCAGACTCACACGCACACTCACTCACACTCACTCACACTCACACTCAGACTCACACTCAGACTCACACGCACACTCACTCACACTCACTCACACTCACACTCAGACTCACACTCAGACTCACACTCACATGCACACTCACACTCAGACTCACACTCACACTCACTCACATGCACACTCACTCTCAGACTCACACTCACATGCACACTCACACTCAGACTCACCCTCAGACTCACACTCACATGCACACTCAGACTCACACTCACACTCACATGCACACTCACACTCAGACTCACACTCACATGCACACTCACACTCAGACTCACACTCACATGCACACACACTCAGACTCACACTCACATGCACACTCACACTCAGACTCACACTCACATGCACACTCACACTCAGACTCACACTCAGACTCACACTCACATGCACACTCACACTCAGACTCACACTCACATGCACACTCACACTCAGACTCACACTCACATGCACACTCACACTCAGACTCACACTCACATGCACACTCACACTCAGACTCACACTCACATGCACACTCACACGCACACTCACACAGACTCACACGCACACTCACAGACTCACACGCACACTCAGACTCACACTCACACACACTCAGACTCAGACTCACACTCACACTCACACTCAGACTCACACTCACATGCACACTCACACTCAGACTCACACTCAGACTGACACGCACACTCAGACTCACACTCAGACTCACACTCAGACTCACACGCACACTCAGACTCACACTCAGACTCACACTCAGACTCACACTCAGACTCACATGCACACTCACACTCAGACTCACACGCAGACTCAGACTCAGACTCACACTCAGACTCACACACACTCACACTCACACTCAGACTCACACGCACACTCACTCACACTCACTCACACTCACACCCAGACTCAGACTCACACTCAGACTCACACGCAGACTCAGACTCACACTCAGACTCACACACACTCACACTCAGACTCAGACTCACACTCACATGCACACTCACACTCAGACTCACACTCAGACTCACACTCAGACTCACACGCACACTCACTCACACTCACTCAGACTCAGACTCACACTCACATGCACACTCACACTCAGACTCACACGCAGACTCAGACTCACACACACTCACACTCAGACTCACACGCACACTCACTCACACTCACTCACACTCAGACTCAGACTCACACTCAGACTCACACTCACTCACATGCACACTCACACTCAGACTCACACTCACATGCACACTCACACTCAGACTCACCCTCAGACTCACACTCACATGCACACTCAGACTCACACTCACACTCACATGCACACTCACACTCAGACTCACACTCACATGCACACTCACACTCAGACTCACACTCACATGCACACTCACACTCAGACTCACACTCACATGCACACTCACACTCAGACTCACACTCACATGCACACTCACACTCAGACTCACACTCACATGCACACTCACACTCAGACTCACCCTCAGACTCACACTCACATGCACACTCAGACTCACACTCACATGCACACTCACACTCACATGCACACTCACACTCACACTCACACTCACATGCACACTCACACTCACACTCAGACTCACACTCACATGCACACTCACACTCAGACTCACACTCACATGCACACTCACACTCAGACTCACACTCACACTCACATGCACACTCACACTCAGACTCACACTCACATGCACACTCACACTCAGACTCACACTCAGACTCACACTCACATGCACACTCACACTCAGACTCACACTCACATGCACACTCACACTCAGACTCACACTCAGACTCACACTCACATGCACACTCACACTCAGACTCACACTCACATGCACACTCACACTCAGACTCACACTCACATGCACACTCACACTCAGACTCACACTCACATGCACACTCACACTCAGACTCACACTCACATGCACACTCACACTCAGACTCACACTCACATGCACACTCACACTCAGACTCACACTCAGACTCACACTCACATGCACACTCACACTCAGACTCACACTCACATGCACACTCACACTCAGACTCACACTCAGACTCACACTCACACTCAGACTCACACTCAGACTCACACTCACATGCACACTCACACTCAGACTCACACTCACATGCACACTCACACTCAGACTCACACTCACATGCACACTCACACTCAGACTCACCCTCAGACTCACACTCACATGCACACTCAGACTCACACTCACATGCACACTCACACTCACATGCACACTCACACTCAGACTCACACTCACATGCACACTCACACTCAGACTCACACTCACATGCACACTCACACTCAGACTCACACTCACATGCATACTCACACTCAGACTCACACTCACACTCACATGCACACTCACACTCAGACTCACACTCACATGCACACTCACACTCAGACTCACACTCACATGCACACTCACACTCAGACTCACACTCAGATGCACACTCACACTCAGACTCACACTCACATGCACACTCACACTCAGACTCACACTCACATGCACACTCACACTCAGACTCACACTCACATGCACACTCACACTCAGACTCACACTCACATGCACACTCACACTCAGACTCACACTCAGACTCACACTCACATGCACACTCACACTCAGACTCACACTCACATGCACACTCACACTCAGACTCACACTCACATGCACACTCACACTCAGACTCACACTCAGACTCACACTCACATGCACACTCACACTCAGACTCACACTCACATGCACACTCACACTCAGACTCACACTCACATGCACACTCACACTCAGACTCACACTCACATGCACACTCACACTCAGACTCACCCTCAGACTCACACTCACATGCACACTCAGACTCACACTCACATGCACACTCACACTCACATGCACACTCACACTCAGACTCACACTCACATGCACACTCACACTCACACTCAGACTCACACTCACATGCACACTCACACTCAGACTCACACTCACATGCACACTCACACTCAGACTCACACTCACACTCACATGCACACTCAGACTCACACTCACATGCACACTCACACTCAGACTCACACTCACATGCACACTCACACTCAGACTCACACTCACATGCACACTCAGACTCACACTCACATGCACACTCACACTCAGACTCACACTCACATGCACACTCACACTCAGACTCACACTCACATGCACACTCACACTCAGACTCACACTCACATGCACACTCACACTCACATGCAAACTCACACTCACATGCACACTCACACGCACACTCACACTCAGACTCACACTCACACGCACACTCACACTCACACTCAGACTCACACTCACATGCACACTCACACTCAGACTCACACTCACATGCACACTCACACTCAGACTCACACTCACATGCACACTCAGACTCACACTCACATGCACACTCACACTCAGACTCACACTCACATGCACACTCACACTCAGACTCACACTCACATGCACACTCACACTCACATGCACACTCACACTCACATGCACACTCACACTCACATGCACACTCACACTCAGACTCACACTCACATGCACACTCACACTCACATGCACACTCACACTCACACTCACATGCACACTCACACTCACATGCACACTCACACTCACATGCACACTCAGACTCACACTCAGACTCACACTCACATGCACACTCACACTCACATGCACACTCACACTCACATGCACACTCGCACTCACACTCAGACTCACACTCAGACTCACACTCAGACTCACACTCACACTCACATCAGATCGCATCCACGTCCTGCAGCGGCAGAACACACACACCTCACACACACATCAGATCGCATCCACGTCCTGCAGCGGCGGAACACACACACCTCACACACACATAAGAACAGACACACACACACACACATCAGATCACACTCACTCTCACACACACCTCACATCGCATCCACACACTCACAACATCCCGTGATATCGCTTGCTTCTCGGCGGCGATACTGTGCTGTGAGCTTCCAGGACCTGCTGGAGGATCACATGGCCGGAAGCATGTGGTATCTCCGGATGTTGTGAGTGTGTCAGCGCGTATGTGCGATATCGTCAGTGTGTGTGTGTATGCGATCGGATGTGTGTGAGTGTGTGTGAGTGTATGTGATCGGATGTGTGTGAGTGTATGCGATCGGATGTGTGTGAGTGTGTGTGTGTGTGTGTGAGTGTATGCGATCGGATCTGTGAGTGTCGGCAGAGGAGCACGGCGTGCAGCACAGCTGCTGGGACCGCCCACCGGTGGGCACAGGGAGAAGTGGGGTGTGTGTGTGAGTGTATGCGATCATATGTGTGCGTGTTTACTGTCTGATGTGTGACTGTGGAGCACGATGGGGGGTGCACAGCATGGGGGATGTAGCACGATGGGGAGTGCGCAGCATGGGGGATGGAGCACGATGGGGAGTGTGCAGCATGGGGGATGGAGCACGATGGGGAGTGCGCAGCATGGGGGATGGAGCACGATGGGGGGTGCGCAGCATGGGGGATGGAGCACGATGGGGGTGCGCAGCATGGGGGATGGAGCACGATGGGGAGTGCGCAGCATGGGGGATGGAGCACGATGGGGTGTGCGCAGCATGGGGGATGGAGCACGATGGGGGGTGCGCAGCATGGGGGATGGAGCACGATGGGGAGTGTGCAGCATGGGGGATGGAGCACGATGGGGAGTGTGCAGCATGGGGGATGGAGCACGATGGGGAGTGCGCAGCATGGGGGATGGAGCACGATGGGGAGTGCGCAGCATGGGGGATGGAGCATGATGGAGAATGCGTAGCATGGGGGATGGAGTACGATGGGGAGTGCGCAGCATGGAGGATGGAGCACGTTTGGGAGTGCGCAGCATGGGGGATGGAGCATGATGGGGAATGCGTAGCATGGGGGATGGAGCACGATGGGGAGTGCGCAGCATGGGAGATGGAGCATGATGGGGGGTGCGCAGCATGGGGGATGGAGCACGATGGGGAGTGTGCAGCATGGGGGATGGAGCACGATGGGGAGTGCGCAGCATGGGGGATGGAGCACGATGGGGAGTGCGCAGCATGGGGGATGGAGCACATTTGGGAGTGCGCAGCATGGGGGATGGAGCACGATGAGGAATGCGCAGCATGGGGGATGGAGCACGATTGGGAATGCGCAGCATGGGGGATGGAGCACGATGGGGAATGCGCAGCATGGAGGATGGAGCACAATGGGGAATGGGGATGGAGCACGATGGGGGGTGCGCAGCATGGGGGATGGAGCATGATGGGGGGTGCACAGCATGGGAGATGGAGCACGATGGGGGGTGGACCACGATGGGGGGTGCACACCTCCCCCCAAAACACACACACACACTGCCACACACGCACTGCACAACACACCACACACACACTGGGAACCACAAACACCACCCTACACAGACACCCACACACACAGACAACGCCGCAGACACACAACACTCAACACACAAACACCGCGGCACACACAAATATACGCACATACCGCACAACACACACATTGCACAAAACATACCTCCCCCCAAAACACACACACACATACACAACGATACAGACACACAGCGCTCCACAAATAACGACACACAACGCAAGACACAAACAACACCGCTCTCACCCCCCGCTACACCCAGACAACACCCAGAACATGTACAGCCCCTACACAAACACTTGGTAACTACACACAACAACATCTATATATATATATATATAACAAAAATCATACATTAACTACACAATACGTAAATTCTAGAATACCCGATGCGTAGAATCGGGCCACCTTCTAGTATATATATATATATATATATAGAGAGAGAGAGAGAGAGAGAGAGAGAGAGAGAGGGAGAGAGAGATGTTGTTGTGTGTAGTTGCAAAGTGTTTGTGTAGGGCGCTGTAAATGTCCTGGGTGTTGTCTGGGTGTGGGGGGTGTGAGAGCAGTGTTGTTTGTGAGTGTTGCGTTGTTTGTGGAGCGCTGTGTGTCTGCAGAGTTGTGTGTGTGTGGTGCTGTGTGTGTTGCGCGGTTTGTGTGGGTGTGTGTGTTTTGGTGGGAAGTGTGTTTTGTGCAGTGTGTGTGTGTTAGAGGAATAGTCCTGGGGAGAGAGGAGTATAATAGGAGGAGTAGTCCTGGGTGGAGAGGAGTATAATAGGAGGAGTAGTCCTGGGTGGAGAGGAGTATAATAGGAGGAGTAGTTCTGGAGGTGAGGAATATAATATGAGGAGTAGTCCTGGGGGGAGAGGAGGATAATAGGAGGAGTAGTGCTGGGGAGAGAGGAGTATAATAGGAGGAGTAGTCTTGGGGGGAGAGGAGGATAATAGGAGGGGTAGTCCTGGGGAGAGAGGAGGATAATAGGAGGAGTAGTCCTGGGGGGAGAGGAGTATAATAGGAAGAGTAGTCCTGGGGAGAGAGGAGGATAATAGGAGAAGTAGTCCTGGGGGGAGAGGAGTCTAATAGGAGGAAGTGTCCTGGGGGAGGTGTCTAGTAGGTGAAGTAGTCCTGTGGGGGAGGTGTCTAATAGGTGGAGTAGTCCTTGGGGGGAGATGTCTAATAGGTGGAGCGGTCCTGGGGGGAGGTGCCTAATAGGTGCCCAATGTGTGCGGTGGGCGTGGCTGAGTGGGCATAGTGTGGGGGGCGTGGCCAAGCAGGCATGGTTTAGGGGGGCGTGGCTGAGCGGGCATAGTGTGGCAGGGACGTGGCCGAGCGGGCATAGTGGGGCGTGGCTGAGTGGGCATAGTGTGGGTGGCGTGGCCGAGCGGGCATAGTGTGGGGGGCGTGGCCGAGCGGGCATAGTGGGGGGGCGTGACCGAGCGGGCATAGTGGGGGGCGTGGCTGAGCGGGCAGAGTGTGGGGGGAGTGGCTGAGCGGGCATAGTGTGGGGGGTGCGTGGCCGAGCGGGCACAGTGCGGGGGTCGTGGCCCGGGTAACTATGCAACACGGTTTCCATAGTTACCCAATGTGTACCATGGTTACCAGCGTACGCCGACTCCAGCACACGTGTGCCAGGAGCTGGGGTAAGCTAGTAACCATGGTACACATCAGGTAACCATTCAAAGCGACAGTGCTGGTTCATTTTTTGTTTGTTGGTCTCCTGCTGTGCAGCATGCATTAACGTGTTTGACAGCTGGAGACTAACGATCTGAATGGGCAGGGAGCCGGCATACGCTGGTAACCATGGTACACAATCGGGTAATTAAGCAAAGTGGTTTCCATGGTTACCCGATGTGTACCATGGTTACCAGCATACGCCGGCTCCGGCACGATCCCAGCAACGCAAGGGTATGTCTCGGCTGGGTTACTGGTGTGGGCTCCCGGGGATGCAGCAGTCAACTGGGAGTCGGGGCTCCGTGCGGGTTCGGAGAATGCGTGCGGAGGGTGGGGCCAAGCCGAGCGTCCAATGCTTGAGGGGGGCGGGGCTTGACCGAGCGGCCAATGTGTGCGGGGGGGTCTGGTCGAGCGGCCAATCCGTGCGGGGGGCGGGGCCAGGCCGCTGTGTCCAGGATGAAATGGGTCCTGATCATGGGCACGTATCTTACGTGCTTGTTGCGGCCCGCAGACCCTGTGAAGATCGCGGCCCTATGACGGGGATCGGCGCCGGCAAGGCTTTTCTAGGGTTGAATCATTGACAGTGCTGCACAGCAGAGCTTTCTGCACTATACCAATGGCTGTTCTCCGCCAATCAGATGCAAGGAGATGACGTCATGCAGCGGCGTCACCTCCTTGCATCTGATTGGCGGGCAGAAAGCTCCTATGCGCGGCACTGAAAATGATTCAACTGTGCTCAGCTGGCGCCGACCTCCAGCATAAGGCCATGATCGTTAGTGGGTCTGCGGGCCGCAACAAGCAGCCTCAGGCCACATGCTGCTCTCGGGGGCCGCATGTTTGAGACCTCTGTTCTACACTAAACCCAGACTTACCCTCTTCTGGGCCTCGGCCTGTACAATGAGCCGAGAAGCAGGATCAAGCTGTGCTGTGTACTAATTTAAACAGTCCTCTCACAGGTTGGAGGGAAAGAAGGGGAGTGCACCCCGAAATGTACAGTGCAAACGGCACGATTATTCAGCACATCCAAACTAAGTGGAAAAAAGTGCAGATGCAAACTGTTCTGGCTGCAACACAGAAACGCTGAATGCTGCCTCCCAGGAGCTCATTGTGTAGGCCAGGGGTCTCAAACTCGGCTGGGCATATGAGCCACACATAGAAGAAGAAGAATTTGAGGGGCCGCATTCTTTGCAGGACAAAGTGGCATTTTTTTGGTGCCATATTTTTTTCTCTCCACACCTTTGGATCACTGTGAATATTTTTTGCTCGTTTATTATAACAACATACACTTTTTTAGTTTACATATAAAAAAACAACATTTCTTTACATACTTTATTTTTTTTGTTTACATTTTATCTTTCTTGTAAGTAATATAGTTTTACAACTAGCACCATTTAGTGATTTTGGCCAAGATATTTTAGTAATATTCCCCATCCTGTTCCCCATGCTGTAGTAATGTACTCATCCTTGTACCTATCCTGTAGTAACGTGCCCATACTTGTCCCCATCAATTTTTGTGAAACTTGTCACCGAGGATCTCAAAGTCCAAACAAAATGGAAATTTGATAATCTCACAAAGACCCAGAGAGATGCCCTGAGAGAGCTTAGGGCCATGGATGATGAGGTATTTAAAGATGCAGACAAGGGGGGGTCACACATAGTAATCTGGCCTAAGGACCAATACGAGCGGGAAGTCTTGAGGCAGCTGAGGAATCCTGATCCTAAACTACACTCCAACCCCCTACCTCTCTTTTCTAGACAATTGCATGCCATCTTGTTTAGGGCATTTGATGATGGCCATATTACTAAAAAAGTTTTCGAGGGCCTTACCACCACCTATCCCAAAATACCCACCTTTTACATAATCCCTAAAATCCACAGAGACCCCCTTTAACCTACAGGACATCCCATTGTGTCAGGGATAGAGGGTCTATGCCATATGTAGGTTCATAGACTACTACCTTAACCAACTTGTTGAGACATTACCTTCATATGTCAAAGACACAATGGATGTCCTGAATAGGGTTGATGGGATCTTTGTGGATGATAACGTGTTGCTGGTTACAGCAGATGTAGAATCCCTGTATACTTGCATGGACCACCAGCATGGTCTACAGGCAGTTCACTTCTTCCTCAGGGCAGCCAACCGGGATAGACACCTATGTGATTTGATTATTGAACTGGTCGACTTTGCCCTGTCACACTATTTTTTTGTGTTTAAGAATTCCTTTTATCTTCACCGTCGTGGCACTGCAATGGGGACGGCCTATGCCCAGTCTTATGCAAACCTCTTCCAGGAGTACTGGGAGTGGGCTTTGTCTGGGGGGAACAGTCACCGGCCGGCTCTCATATCCAGTGCTGGATAAGATACATCCACGATATTTTTATTTTCTGGCAGGGCACAGCGAGCAACTCGGTTTTTTTTCATACACTCAATAACAATGAGTATCACATCAAATTAATACACAGGTGTGATTCTTGCAAAATTGATTTTTTTGAGCATACAGTTGGACCATGGTCAAGGTAGTGCTATAAAGACCGACGTTTATCGCAAAAAAGTTGGTTCATTTTTTATTACACGCATCCTCCTCGCACAAATGCTCCACCATTAGAGCTATCCCGGTTGGCCAATTCTTGAGGATGCGGCGGATATGCTCTACCGAAGAATGTTTTGAGGTCAGTGACCTTAACACCTGCTTTTTACAGAGACGTTACAGCAACAGGTGTGTAAAGGGTGGGTACAAGTGAGCAAAATACACTTCCCGGGCTCAGTTACATCAACCAACTAAGAAAGATGGATCTGAACAAAAATGGAGATTCCTCTCAACTTATAACTATGAGTGGTTAGCTATAAAGGCCATTCTTTTAAAACATTTGTCCATCTTAAACATGGAGCCCTCCTTCACTCAATTTTTATCTGAAAGACCACTTTTGACCTCTAGGCGGTGTAAGAACCTCAGTGATGTCCTTATCCAAAGTCATTACGTATCTAAGATAACAAACCCCTTTAACACCAGAGGTCCTATCGTGGGTTGTTATTCATGTGGCCGCTGTGCTGCCTGCGCCAATGTCCTGCGCTGCTTCACTTTTGAGACAGCAGATGGTTTTCGTTGCTATAAAATAAATCACTACATCACATGTAAAAGCACCCACATGGTATATTATGCCACGTGTGGTTGCTCCAAAATCTATATTGGCCTGACCTCCAGAGAACTACGGGTTAGTCCAAGAACATTTGTGGGACATTGGTGCGGCCAGGACTGCGACCGATGTGGCTTTTTTGAAAAGTTTGCCTTGTCACTTCACAGATTTCCATAATTGTGATCCTAGGTCCCTGAGGATTTGAGACTTAGGCGGGCTTTGCACGTTGCGACATCGGTAACAATGTGTTACCGACGCTGCAGCGATAGTCCCCGCCCCCTTCGCAGGTACGATATCTTGTGATTGCTGGTGTAGCGAACATTATCGCTACGCCAGCTTTACATGCACTCACCTGCCCTGCGACGTCGCTGTGGCAAGCGACCCGCCTACTTCCTAAGGGGGCGGGTCGTGCGGCGTCATAGCGACGTCACACGGCAGGCAGCCAATAGAAGCGGAGGGGAGGAGATGAGCGGGACGTAAACATCCCGCCCACCTCCTTCCGCATAGCCGGCCGGGACGCAGGTAGGATATGTTCCTCGCTCCAGCGGCTTCACACACAGCGATGTGTGCTGCCTGCTGGAATGAGGAACAACATCGTACCATCTCAGCAGCGGTATTATGCAAATGTTGGACCCTACACCGATCATACGATAACGACGCTTTTGCGCTCGTTAACCCTAGAACGCATACCTGGGGCCTCGCAGGCCTGCTAGGTCATTTGTTTTCTATGGTAGATTGTTATGCTTGCGCGTTCTAGGGTTAATCGTATGTAAAAGGCTTTACACACTACGATGTCGACAGCGACGCCGGATGTGTGTCACTTTCGATTTGACCTCACCGACATCGCACCTGCGATATCGTAGTGTGCAAAGCCCACCATAGACTTAGTACAGGGAAGGATCAGGGGTGCCAACCTTAGGAAAATCCTGGCACAGAGAGAGACACCTCAGGGATTAAATGAAACTCTGAACTTTTCTCCATGCTTGTAGAATTCTTGTGTGCATGTGCCCTCCACAATTGTCTCATACTGTATCTTTCTATTTAATATGATATATTATATTCTACAATTGTCATATGTTTTTTACAATAGTGCCTTGCTGTAAGCATTCCTGTCTGGGACCTGTCTCCATATACTAATTAATGGTGATTTTGATCCAATGGATATTATGGATATCATATGGATCCAGCTCTTTGCCTGCTTATTGTGGATACATCATATTATTTATGGACTTGCCCCTATTTAGGGCTAATACTTGCCTTTGTTGTATTTAATATATATGATGTACTTCTTAAGAACCAACCTAATGGATGTGCGTATGCGTCCCTTCTGGCTATCTCTCTTCCCCTCTGTCGCTGTCTGGTGGTCTTGTGCGCTTGTCCGAGTGCCATAGCAACTTGTCTCTGACCCTGTACATGTGGCGCCCTGGACAAGCCAGGACGTCACAGGTACTGCAACAACGCACCCCACACCCCGGCTAGGCACACCAAAGTCAGACAAAAATCCTTGTTGCCTCCCTCCAGGGGCTGATGTCCACACCAGGTGGGGTGGAGCTAGGCAGTTGGCTCCACCCACCGAGGAGTTCACAGGCCTGGAGGCAGGAAAAGTGACAGTTCAGTTAGGGAAGTGGAAGAGAGAGGAGTGAAGTGGTAGTGGAGCAGACTGACCGTGTCCGGGTGCGTGACCCGGGCACATACAGCAAGGTTGGCAGACGGTGGTGACCGTCTGCAGGAGAGGCTGATTGACGTGAACCGTAAGGACCGGGGACGGGCGGTGGCCCACCGGTACCGGATCGGAGAGCAAAGAGAAGCCAGCACCATTCGGCAGGGCCTACGGACCCCGACCAGGCTTGGAGTCGCCTCAAAACCGGTCAAATCCGTTAGCGAAGGGAACCTCCGGGGTTTCCCAGCAGTCAAGACCCAATTGAAGGCAACCGCTCAAACCGTGAAGGGAAATACAGTCACCGCCAAGGCTACAGTTCCCAGGGCCAGAGCCTGCGGGCAAAAGGGGCTCCCTCAGCATCCATCCAAGCTGGGGAGAGGGTTACCGGTGGGAAGCCACCAGAACCGAGAACATAACACAGGTGCGGGGAAAGGCAGTCACCGCCAACCTACCGGGAGAAGAACCACCGCAGCCGTCTGTGGGACCCGTCCATCCAGCCGTTTGTTTTACCGGAGACTTTGCATTCATTATTGGCTGAGTGAGTACCACTGTGCCGTGCGGCACTGCGCTGCCCCCGCGACCCTGCACCTCACCAGGTCCCGTAACCCACCTGCCATTCCTCCCTCACCGGGCCCCGGGACAACCAACCCTGCTACTCACGGAGGGGAAGAACAACATCTAAGCTGCTCCCTGTCATCGCTCCCGGGATCCCCGTCCAGAGCAGCGGTGGTGTCACAACCTCACCACAACCGTGGGTGGCATCACGGACAATACATCCCCAAAACCAATCCCCCCTTTTCACTCACGGGCGAGGAGCGCTGCTCGAGTCCCCGGGTCCGGCCCACCACTCGAGCCACCGACCGAGCAGCAAGCGAAGCAGCCGGACCCGAGCGTGGTGAGCACAGCGTCCCTTCCCCGCCCGCGACAACTTGGCGTCACGAACAGGATCTTACCGCTCTGCCGTCTGGTAGAGGTGCGCCTTGTGACCGCCTGAGGTGTCTGGCCGAAAATTTTGAGAAGCCGCCATTTTGGGTGCGAAAAATCCCCGCTCGAGCGTCTCCTCGAGCAGTGGAGGCGCGAAAGCCGAAACCCCGCCCCTGTAGAGGAGGAGCCAGAAAAAGACTAAGGGGTAAGGGGGCACAGAATGGCGGCCGGCCGCATATGAACCGCGGCTATAGAAGCAGGGACGCCAGGACTCTGCGATCTGCTGGTTCCTGGAAAGTACCGCTACCACCATGTCCGCCCCGTCCAGCTACGCAGAGGTTACGGAGCCGGTGCCCGGAACAGCGGCGTGGCTCAGGGCCCGAATGGCGGGGATCTGCCGGCGCTACCGGAGTCAGATATGTCTGCTGATGGAGCAGTGGACCGCGGAGGTGGAGGAGGTAGCTGCGGTCGCCCGGGTATACGGAATGGAGGCCATGATGGAGGAGCTGGTGAGTGACCCACGCCCTTGTGTCCCCGAGGGACCGGCCGTTGCGGCTGAGGGACCCGGTCTACCTCTGGCCCCCATGCCGCCTCCGTCTTCCCTGCCCGTGCACCCCGCTGCTGCTGGTCCATCTAACGTACACCCCCTCGTAACAGTAGCCGAAAGATTGGTGAGCCCGGAGACTGCGGCAGCTGGCGGCAACCCGCCTGGCGCAGGGACAGATGATGGTGACTCCGGACCTGACACAGAGCCTGTTTCGGAGGAGGACGAGGGAGTCGTCGCCCTGTATGGCACGGAGGCCACTTACATCCCCCGGAGCGGAAATAATGGATACCGGGCGGCCCTTCCTCGTCGCGCCTACTATGCGCTGGAGGGGCTGGTACCTGTGTTCTTCCACCCAGGGTCGGGTGAGGAGGACGAAGGTGAGCAGTAATGGCAGCGGTCCCCCGCCGCAAGTTGTCCCCTTTGGGACCACCGGCACCGTTTGAATAAGTTAAATGATAAGATTGAATCAACCGAACTGTAATCTGATTGGGACCGTGATTAAACTGGCCGTTGCCGGCATGTTGTCCCCGTAGGGACTTTCTGCAACCGCTGCGTAAGGAACTGCTTACAGACAAGCCCGAGAACTTGCAGGGCAACCACAAACTTGTGGGATGTAAATATTTGGCTTAAACCGTTGCCGCCTCCGGAGAGGCAGATTGGAGGAAGGGCCCGCAGCAGAGTAGGCTGGGGCCCGGCCACCACCTGAACCGGTGGTGATCCTCCGGGGGTCAGGGGTTCCCATGGACATGGGACCCCTGAAAGAGACCGTACCCGCTCGGGCAGCTTGGTTCTGGACTGGGGTCAAGGGGTGCTGCCCGCTTCTTAGGGGCAGCATCAGGGCCAGGTTGTTTGGGTGGGAGAAGAGCGGAAGCCGTACCATTTAATAAATATATGCCGTTAGAAACGTTTAAGAATGTGCCTCCCGTTGTGGGAAGTTTGACTAAAAATGCTTGTGTTTTAAATGATGTTTTTACTCTTTTGCAGTTAACAAAAAAAAATAAAACCGGTGATGGACGGGCAGCCAGCGGACGGTCTGCATTTTACTAAGGAGGAATGTGGCGCCCTGGACAAGCCAGGACGTCACAGGTACTGCAACAACACACCCCACACCCCGGCTAGGCACACCAAAGTCAGACAAAAATCCTTGTTGCCTCCCTCCAGGGGCTGATGTCCACACCAGGTGGGGTGGAGCCAGGCGGTTGGCTCCACCCACCGAGGAGTTCACAGGCCTGGAGGCGGGAAAAGTGACAGTTCAGTTAGGGAAGTGGAAGAGAGAGGAGTGAAGTGGTAGTGGAGCAGACTGACTGTGTCCGGGTGCGTGGCCCGGGCACATACAGCAAAGTTGGCAGACGGTGGTGACTGTCTGCAGGAGAGGCTGATTGACGTGAACCGTAAGGACCGGGGACGGGCGGTGGCCCGCCGGTACCGGATCGGAGAGCGAAGAGAGGCCAGCACCATTCGGCAGGGCCTACGGACCCCGACCAGGCTTGGAGTCGCCGCAAAACCGGTCAAATCCGTTAGCGAAGGGAACCTCCGGGGTTTCCCAGCAGTCAAGACACGATTGAAGGCAACCGCTCAAACCGTGAAGGGAAATACAGTCACCGCCAAGGCTACAGTTCCCAGGGCCAGAGCCTGCAGGCAAAAGGGGTTCCCTCAGCATCCATCCAAGCTGGGGAGCGGTTTACCGGTGGGAAGCCACCGGAACCGAGAACATAACACAGGTGCAGGGAAAGGCAGTCACCGCCAACCTACCGGGAGAAGAACCACCGCAGCCGTCTGTGGGACCCGTCCATCCAGCCGTTTGTTTTACCGGAGACTTTGCATTCATTATTGGCTGAGTGAGTACCACTGTGCCGTGCGGCACCGCGCTGCCCCCACGACCCTGCACCTCACCAGGTCCCGTAACCCACCTGCCATTCCTCCCTCACCGGGCCCCGGGACAACCAACCCCCCTACCCACGGAGGGGAAGAGCAACATCTAAGCTGCTCCCTGTCATCGCTCCCGGGATCCCCGTCAAGAGCAGCGGTTGTGTCACAACCTCACCACAACCGTGGGTGGCGTCACGGACAATAAATCCCCAAAACCAATCCCCCCTTTTCACTCACGGGCGAGGAGCGCCGCTCGAGTCCCCGGGATCTGGCCCACCGCTCGAGCAACTGACCGAGCAGCAAGCGAAGCAGCCGCAACCGTGCCGGACCCGAGCGTGGTGAGCGCAGCGTCCCCTCCCCGCCCGCGACATACATAGTGCTAGTGTTATGACAACGCAAGCGGAATGGACAGATTGATTTCAGATGGTGTACAGGTGCCACTATATCCACCTTGATTGGTTCTCGCAGCCCAGGTGACCACTACCTCTTACTCTAAAAAGGTCCTGGCATGTGTACCTTTCAGTCCTTTGATGAAGCGAGCAATTTCTCACGAAACACGCATTGAGGCGTTCTCATGGGATTTCCTCTGACCCTGTTATGCTTGCCGGACGAGCAATGTTGTTTAGCAAACCCACTGGGCCACAGCACACATAAAACCCAGAGGGGCTTGACTACAGACCTGAGCCTGGTCTTCTCCAGTGCTTCTCATGGTGAGGGTGTTACGCTTCAGGTATGAGTCTGGGTGCCACTCGGGAAGACTGGTGCTGCATCGGCTGGCCCCAGGGGTATGGGAGCGGCAGTCTCTGGCAGTAGGTTACAGCAGCAGCAGGTGTCGAGATTCCATCCAGGATGGATGGACGGATGGATGGTACAGCAGCTGTGACCGGCATGGATACTTGCAGAGGCGGGTATCGTGTAAGCTGGTCGGCGTAGATGGTAGCGACAGCAGTGGAACAGCATGGTAGTACAGCACTGAAATATAAAGATGTATCAGCAGCAGCAGACAGCACAATATCATCAGCTGCAGTGCTAAGGGCCCTGATAACTAGCAATGACTAACTCATTGCCCAGGCACCAGTGATAAGGCTGAGGCTGGAGGCCTGGAAGATGTACAGATGTTCTGGGAGACAGCAGCATGGGACAGGGACGGGACCACCACCGCAGGACTCCTGGACAGGTGAGGAAACCGACGTCCTTGCTGGGGAAGGGGAGCAGGAGAGTGCGAGGATGTCGGCATGGGCGTTACAGTACCCCCCTTCCTTACGCCCCCCACCCACCCCCTTTTAGGGTATTTGTTAAGGAGAAGAGGGAAATTAATATTCTCCCTTGGCTGCCATGACCTCTCAAAAAAGAACAACCAATTGAGATATAACCAAGGGGTTAACCAAGAAGACCAAAAGAAAAACCCCTAAAAAATTACTTTATCATTATTGTCTTAAAATCAGAAATTCCCCCCAAAAAGCGTGATTATATAAAGTCATTAACACGGTGCAATGATTAAGGATTGGGAATGGCCAAAAACCCTATCAGTTTCCCTTCCTTGCCACGGAGGTTGGCACTCTAAATTTAGCGCAATGGCGCCCCCGCTCACCGACGGCTTGCCCTTATAGTCTGAGGTGCAGCTAGTCTGGAAATTCGGGAGTAACAACACACATAACAATCTATGCACACCTACATGTCCTTAAAAATATAAAATGACTTAGCACTGTCACAAGGGTAAAAATATCCCAGACAGTTAGATCCCCCTATTTTCTTTAATATAATACTAGAAAAATAGGTTTGATCTCTCAGCTTAAATAACCTGATGTTATACTTATTAAAAAAATAAATTGTCAAGTGCCTCCAAAGTATATATAAAGTGCTAAATACCTCCAAGTACTGTGTAACACAAGGAGTAAACACAAACACTGCTGTAAACCTAGACTGTTATTGTGCAAACTGGCCAAGCAATATATCAATGTAAGCAAGGACTCTCTTTGCTAATAACCTGGTTTTTCATTATCACACCAGCAGAAAAAGGTACCAAAAGATATGTAAACATAGTCAAACCTATTTTCTAGTATTATCTTATAGAAAATAGGGGGATCTAACTGTCTGGGATATTTTTACCCTTGTGACAGAGTCATTTTATATTTTTGAGGACATGTAGGTGTGCATAGATTATGTGTGTTGTCACTCCCGAATTTCCAGACTAGCTGCACCTCAGACTAGAACAGGGATATAAGAGCAAGCTGTCGGTAAGCGGGGGCGCCATTGCGCTAAATGTAGAGTGCCAACCTCCGCGGCAAGGAAGGTAAACTGATAGGGCTTTTCACCATTCCGAATCTTTAATCATTGGACCGTGTCTATGACTTTATATAATCACGTTTTTTGGGGGGGATTTCTGATTTTAAGACAATAATAATAAGGTGATTTTTTTAGGGATTTTTCTTTTGGTCTTCCTGCAATGACCTCTCCTCAGGACCAAACCCCTTCCAGAGGCTAAGAGGTACCTGGATCCCTGTGATAACGGCTCAGGATGACAGGTTTGAGGAGGGACACATGGAAAGAGTTGGGGATGCATAGAGAAGCCAGGAGCTTCAGTTTGTAGTCTGGAGCACCTCAATGGGACTCAACTTGTAGGATGGTAACTTGAAGTGGACGTATCCGGAAGAGAGACATACCTTGTCTCCGGGCTGGAACGAAGAAGGATGTAGGTGTCTCTTGTCTTCATGCCTCTTCATATGAATGGAGGACTGCTCCAGGGAGGACTTGGTCTCCACCCTGATGTCGGAGAACGTCTTAACGAGAGAAACAGCTTGCCAAAGGTGAGTGCCACTGGGAATGGGATTCTGGGTCGCTGTCCATACAGAATCTGAAAAGGAGGCTTGGCGGCGGACTTACTTAGGTGGTTTTATATACGAGAACTCCACACAAGGGAGGAGCTTGACCCAGTCACTATGATGCTCATTGACGAAGTGTCACAGAAAGTTCATCATAGTCTGGTTCACCCGTTCCACTTGGCTATTGGACTGCGGATTGTAGTCTGCCGAGAAGTCCAAAGTGACATCCAACAGCTTGGAGGTGGCCTTCCAGAATCTAGATATGAACTGGACTCCTCTGTCGGACACAATGAGGAGTGGTAGACCGTGCAGCAGAAAGATGAGCTGCATGAAGTGCTCAGCAAGCACTGGCGAAGAAGGCAAACCGGTCAGCAGGGTAAAATGGGCCATTTTAGAGAATCTGTCCACCACCACTAAGTTGACGGTGCAACCGGAGGACTTCAGTAGATCTGTGATAAAGTCCATCCCGATGTGATATGCTATCAGGGGGTAGATGGCACCGGAAAAGGGAGCAGTGGATCAGCAGGAAGCTTCTTCAGTGTCTTCTTATGGGCACTCGAAGGACAGGCCAACACAAATTCCAGGACATCTTGTCGCAGTGTAGGCCACCAGTAGCACTACAACGTCAGCTGCAATGACTTCTGTCCAGTATGACTGGCCAGCCAAAAGGAATGACCCCACTGAATAACTCGCTCCCTGTCTGCTTCAGCAACATCTTGCCGGGAGGAACCTGGAAAATGTCTATAGGAGCCATGTCACCATCCTGGATGGCTCAATTATGTGTTGAGGCTCCTCCTCCTGATCGGCTGACAGAAATGATCGCAACAGCGCATCAACCTTGATGTTCATTTCTGCAGGGCGGAAATGCAGCACAAAGTCGAAGCGAGTGAACAAAAGCGACCACCGGGCTTGACGAGGATTCATCCCCTGAGCTGACTGTAGGTAAGCAAAGTTCTTGTGTTAGGCGTAAATGATTACAGGGTGCACTGCTCCTTCCAACACATAACACCAGAGCCATCTTGAGGGCCAACAGCTCCCAATCGCCAATTGAGTAGTTGCACTTGGCTGGAGAGAAAGCCCTGGAAAAGAAACCGCAGGTTAAATAGCACTTCTGTGTGAGAACTGCATCGGCAACAGAAGACGAAGCATCCACTTCGAGGGTAAACTGCTGATTAGAATCAGGTCTATGTAGCGTCAAAGCTAAGTAAGGCCTGTTTGAGGGAAATAAAGGTGTTTTCTGCCTCAGGAGTCCAAGCTTTCAGATTCGCCCCTTTGCGGGTCAAGACTGAGATGGGAAGAGCCAGTGACGAGAATCACGGGATAAACTGCCTGTAGTAATTGGCAAACCCAAAGAACCGCCGGATCAGACTGTCAGGACGTGGCCACTTCAGTACTGCTAACAACTTGCTGGATCCATCCTCAGGCCGGTCACTGAGATGATGTAACCTAAGAAAAGCAGGGATGATTTCTCAAACAGGTGCTTTTCGTATTTGGCATATACATGGTTCTCCCTTAACCTCTGCAGAACCTGCTGAACGTTTCTTCTGTGCGTAAGAAAGTCCAGTGAGAATACAAGAATGTCGTCCAAGTACACCACTACACATGTGTATAGCAGATCTCGAAAGATATCGTTGATGAATTCCTGAAAGACTGTCGGGGCATTGCTGAGCCCAAATGGCATTACCCGATACTCATAGTGGCTGTCATGGGTGTTGAAGGCAGTCTTCCATTCATCGCCCAACCATATCCTAACCAGATTGTACGCACCAAAGAGGTCAAGCTTGGAGAAGATCCTAAATCCTCGGAGTCGGTCGAACAATTCTGGTATGAGCAGCAGCGATTATTTGTTCTTGACTGTGATTTGATTGAGACCTCTGTAGTCTATATATGGTCAAAGAGACCTGTCCTTTTTTCACAAAGGAGAAACCGGCTCCGGCCGTTGAGGAAGTGTATTGAATGAAACCTCTTGCCATATTGTACTTTATGTATTCGGACATCACCTGGGTCTCGGCCTGAGACGGGATACATACAACCACGAGGAGGGGTTGACCCAGGGAGTAGGTCAATCGGACAGTGGTATTGTCTATGTGGCGGCTGGGTTTTGGCCTCTTTTTTGTCAAAGACATCTGCATAGGCCCAGTATGCAGACAGCAGACCTGGAAGATTAGAGGGCTTCATGGGTGGTCAAGGAGATTGTACATGAACAAGACAGCTTTTATGGCAAGTGTTACCCCACCTGAGCAGATCTCCAGTCCAGAAGTGGTTCGTGCTTCCGAATCCACAGTAGACCCAGCAACAGCGGATGCGACATTCCTGAAAGGACGTGAAAGGTGATCTTCTCCATATGCAGCACTCCTACTCATAGGACAGCGTCTTCTGTAACAAACTGGATGACCTCGGGCAGAGGCTTTTTGTTCACCGACAGCACTGGAACAGGACTTTGCAGCTGATGAACAGGAATCCAATACCGATCCACTATACTCAGTTGTATGAAATTCCCATCAGCACAGAAGGGCCACCTCAGAGAACCAGAAGTCACTGGTTACGGACACAGTCAAATATAGAGGTGCAGAGGACTTGCCATCACGTAGAGTAGCCTCTCCTACTGACCCTAGGCAAGAAATTTTCCCGGCTTCTTGGGACAAAAGCAGATTAGGTGCGCGGAGCTTCAACAATAGTAGCACCTCCCATTGGTACGACGAATGTCCTGGCGATAGCAGACAGACCACACTTGATCAATCTCCATTGGCTCTGGGACTGTAGGTATGGAGGCCACACTGGCACGAGGAACCAAGCACCTCAGAACAGAGGGTACTGGGTGTGATGACCTCCTTTCACGGGCTTTCTCATGAGCACATTACAGAAAGCACAGGTCAATCTGAATGGCTAGGCTAATCAGGTCATCCAGAAAGAAGAATAAAGCACGACTGTAACGATAGTCCTGGGAGTGGACTCACTGGACTGGGCACTGGACTCTCCTGAGGTGCCGCCTTGAGCGAATCCCTATACAGGGACGTCGGGCGTAACCCCAGAGGGTCTAGATGCACGGAAGCCGGGATCAGCAGGATTCACAGGAAAGAGTTTTATAGAGTCTGTGGTAGATACAGGATCAGATCTGAACCAGGTACAGGTTAACGGCATCAGGCTGAAGGCCAGAATCGGAGACTGGTGCAGGTTAACGGGATCAGGCTGAAGTCCAGAACCGGAGACTGGTGCAGGTTACAGGGATCAGGCTGGAGTGTGTGCTCAGAAAGGTACTCAGGATCTGTAAGCAAAGACAGTGTTACACCAAGCATAGGCATAGAGAGACCTGAACAACTGGTACAAGAGACAAGCTACAGGGACACGTTGAACAAGCACTGGCCATGGGGAACAGGAAGTCTTAAATACCCAAGGTATTTAGTAGTCAGATCCTGGACAGCTGTGCTGGCCCTTTAAGTCTAGGAGAGTGCACACGCATGCCCTCTAGTGTGCATGTGTGACGCCCTTAACCCGTGGTGGGTGGCGCAGTCGGATCGGGAGCGTGACAATGACCAGCTAACTCGTCCCTTGATTTTACCAGTTAGGCCTCACCAGAATGCTCCGATGAATGACTCATTGGTCCACTGCAGCTCAGACAATAAGGTGTGGAATCTTATGGCTTACGGTGAAATCCCCTTGTTGCAGGTCAAACAGTGCTTCTGTAGCAGATGCAATGTGGCCAGGTTCATCAAATATTTCCTGGAAAGTCTCCAGGAAGATAGACAGGTTGGAGACTAGTGAATCAAGCCTCTCCAGAAACGAACTGATCTAGTCCAAAGCTTCGCCCTCTAGGTAAGAGGCCAGGAAAGCCACTTTGGTGGCATCTGTGGGATACTGCTGCGGCAGGAGACGGAAGTGCAACTGGCACTATTAAGAAACCCTTAACAAAGCTTCGGATCCCCTCGGTACCGTGGATGTCTGCTGAGACGAATGAGGAAGACTGCCGACTGGAAGAGAGGACGGCACAGAAGGCTCCAAAACTGGAGTAGCAGCTTGGCTGGAAGCATTCTGCTTGGATGTCTGCCGTTCGTCCATGGAAGCTAAATACTCCAGCACCCGACCTTGTATACCTTCCTGATGAGTAAGTTCTTGTTAGACGCTGGTAAGCTGAGTGTTGTTGGTTGCAAGATCTGTCAACTGCAGAGAGGTCAGCCATGTGTCCATAGCCTGCAGACTGGTCATGAGATGGTGTTGTTCCTCCTGCAAATGAGCAAGTTCTCACTGAGCCGAGAATGCAGGGCCAGCATGGTTCATGTCCTGGGAAAACTGTTATGCTCGCCCGCAGAGCAGAGATATTTAGAAAAGCCACTGAGCCACAGCACACAGAAAAACTAAAGGGGCTTGACTATGGACCTGAGCCTGGTCTTCTCCAGAGCCCCTCATGGTGAGGGTGTTACACTGCAGGTATGTGTGCGGGTGACACTCAGGAAGACTGGTGCTGCTTCAGCTGCCCCCAGGGGTAAACGAGCAACAGTCTCTGGCAGTAGGTTAGAGCAGCAGCAGGTGTTGAGATTCTGTCTGGGATGGATGGACGGATTGATAGTACAGCAGCTGCGACTGACATGGATACTTGAGGAGACGGGTATCGTGTAAGCTGGACGGCGTGGATGGTAGCGGCAGCAGTGGAACAGCAAGGAAGCACAGCACTACAATATAAAGAAGTGTGAGCAGCAGCAGACAGCACAATATCAGCAGCAGCGCTAAGGGACCTGAGAACTAGCAATGACTCCAAGGGGTACTTTGCACATTACAACATCGCAGGTGCGATGTCGGTGGGGTCAAATCGAAAGTGACGCACATCCGGCGTCACTGTCGACATCGCAGTATGTGAATCCTTTTACATACGATTAACGAGCGCAAAAGCGTCGTTATCGTATGATCGGTGTAGGGTCCGACATTTTCATAATTTTGCAGCAGCGACGGTATGATGTTGTTCCTCGTTCCTGCGGCAGCACACATCGCTGTGTATGATGCCGTAGGAGCGAGGAACATCACCTTACCTGCGTCCCGGCTGCAATGAGAAGGAAGGAGGTGGGCGGGATGTTTACGTCCTGTTCATCGCCACCCCTCCGCTCCTATTGGCCGCCTGCCTTGTGACGTCGCTGTGACCTCGCACGACCCGTCCCCTTAGGAAGGAGGCGGTTCGCCTGGCAGAGCGACGTCGCAGGGCAGGTAAGTGCATGTGAAGCTGCCGTAGCGATAATGTTCGCTATGGCAGCAATCACAAGATATCGCTGCTTCGACGGGGGCGGGGACTATCGCGCTCGACATCGCAACATCGGCTTGCAATGTCGCAACGTGCAAAGTACCCCTAACTTATTGCGGCTAACAATCAAGGATAGAGGACAAATCCCAATTGAAATTAACAAAAACAAAAAATCCTAAAAGTTGCAAATTAAAGTATAATATTAAAAACTCAATATGTGGATGTGAGAAAAGCACTCCAAAACAATAGAGTGGACCAAAAAAAGTGAAATAAGCAAGGATCTAGGTAAACCTAAAGGGCCCTGCCGTTGCCCATACAGTCTCACCCTACCTTGCTGCGGAGGTTGGCACCCTAATAAAATGCAAATAGTGCCCCTGCTCACCGATGACTCACCCTTAAGGACCCTGATGAGTCCCTAAACTAGATCCTATCATAAATTATGCAGAAATACAAAGTCTGATCAAATAGGTTTTAAATAACCAAGCTCAAAAGGTAATAACCACGAAGGTATCTACTAATAATATGCCATGCTGAATCCTGATAGATACCTCATGAAACAGCAAATCAAACTGCGAGGGCTACTGGTGTGCACCACAACGCCCCACGTAAATGAAAGAAAGGACCCACAATTACAGGTTACAAAAACAAGCAAAAGATCAAACAAAAAAATAAAGATAAAAACACTTCCCTTATACATGTCATTATTCACAAGACGGCCTCAACGCGTTTCCCCTGTTTCAGGTTCATCAGGAGGCCTGATTGGGGTATAGATGTCCCTAAATGGTGTGGATACACTGAAAACGCAAACCTATTTGATCAGACATTGTATTTGTGGATAATTTATGATAGGATCTAGTTTAGGGACTCATTAGGGTCTTTAAGGGTGAGTCATCATTGAGCGGAGGCACCATTTGCGTTTTATTAGGGTACAAACCTCCACGGTAAGGTAGGGTGAGACCGTAGTGGCAATAGCAGGGCCATTTAGAGTTACCTAGATCCATGCCTATCTCGCTTATTTTTCTCCTCTATTATTTTGGAGTGCTTTTCTCACATCCACATAGTGAGTTTTTAATATTATACTTAATAACATTTGCAACTTTTAGGAATTTTGTTTTTTGTTAATTTCTAACTGATTGCCCAGGCACCAGTAAAAGGCAGAGGTGCTTTAAGTACCTGCGACCTCCCAGCTGACCTTGGAGGTACTTCTGAGATATGAGGATATTGGCTCTTTAAGAAATTGGTCGTCTGGATAGGGGAGAAAACCAATGTCCTCGCCAGGGGAGGGGAGCAGAAGAGTGTGAGGATGCCGCCATGGATGTTACAAGCACCAATTATATACTGCAGTATTTCCAGGTAATATAATACCCTTAATATATGGGCACCCCACTGGTTCAATTTTTGGCTGTATCTTGAATCTAAACTTTTGATATTGCCTAGGAGCATATGGTTTGCTCCAAGTGCTGATGCACTAGTCACTTTATATTTGGTATTAGCTTTGTGTATTATATTTCTGTGGTTTAAAGGGAACCTGTCAGCAGAAATTTCGCACTAAACCTAAAAGATTCCCCTTCTGCAGCTCCTGGGCTGCATTCTAGAAAGGTTCCTGTTGTTATTGTGCCCCCTTTGAGACCTAAATAAATACTTTATAAAGTCTTACCTTTTTGTATGCAAATCTTTTTTTATGGTCACAGGGGCGGGCTGTCTTGCGTCCGTTATTCTCCCTCCTGCCACTTTACGCCGTCCCCCATTGCTCATTTCCATACCTGAGGACGCCGCCCAGTGCTCCCTAGGTCTCGCGCATGCCCAGTGGCACTATCGCGGGACAGCACTGTGTAAAGTGTGACCACTGGTGAGGTGATTGCGCAGGCGTGAGATTATGGGCGGCGCTGTGATTGTCATCAGCAGCGTCATCCAAGTACCCGCCCATAATCTTGTGTCCGCGCTTTTCACTCTGCCTCCACCGTTATGCGGTTATGATCGGTGGTATGCTGCTCCTCACATCTATTTCCTGCTCCAGGGAAAGATGGGTAATAGGTGACGTGGGTTCATATGGCCAGCGCTTGCGCATAACGGTGGAGGCAGAGTGAAAAGCGCGGGCAGGAGATTATGAGCGGGTACTTGGATGACGCTGCTGATGACAATCACAGCGCCGCCCATAATTTCACTCCCTGCGCAATCACGTCACCAGCGGACACACTGCGCACAGTCCCGCGAGAGTGGCACTGGGCATGCGCGAGACCATGGGAGCACTGGGCGGCGTCCTCATGTATGGAAATGAGCAATGGGGGACGGCGTACAGCATCAGGAGGGAGAATATCGGACGCAAGACAGCCCGCCCCCGTGACCATAAAAAAAAAGATTTGGATACAAAAAGGTAAGACTTTATAAAGTATTTATTTAAGTCTCAAAGGGGGCACAATAACAACAGGAACCTTTCTAGAAAGCAGCCCAGGAGCTGCAGAAGGGGAATCTTTTAGGTTTATTGCGAAATTTCTGCTGACAGGTTCCCTTTAACTACTGTATACTTACATATGTTTACATGCCAAATACTGTATGTGATCAATTCATTTTATACTGCATATCAAGTGTGATCTCGAACCATGGCATTTACATTTACTGTTGTCTGTTTTTCTATATCTTATTTTTTAATATGTTTAATAAAATTTGTATTTTTTTATGGTGTTTAGTCCATTTTGTTCTCTCCTTAATATAATTCTATTTGTGGATATATGCATTTTCGTCAGATTGGGAATTATGTAATGTTATTCCATGGCTAACACTCATTATACTTTTGTTTAAATGGAATTTGTGTATTTATTGTTTCCATCCTGTAGTAATGTGCCCATCCTTGTTCCCATACTGTAGTAATAAGAAACAGAAAGCAATGTTGTCAGCTCACCTCCTCTGGTTCTCTGGCATCCTAGTGGCAGCCTGGACTTCGTTTGGCCAACCGTATGAAGACAAGCAAGAAAATAGATGTGGCGCTTGTAAGAAACCAGCTTGAAGTAGTTCAATAAAATATCCAAAATTTATTTAGAAACGTTGCAAGTAAAAATATAGGACAGTCATGACTACCCCCTTGTAGAACTAGATGGTGAGTGGGGACAATGCGTTTCTCCAATCTCTTGGGCTTAATCATGTACATGATTAAGGCCAAGAGATTGGCAGAATCGTGTTGTCCCCACTGACCATCTAGTCCTACAAGGGGGTAGTTATGACTGTCCTGTATTTTTACTTGCAACATTTCTAAATAAATTTGGATATTTTACATGAACTATTCAAGCTGGTTCCTTACAAGCGCTGGATCTATTTTCTTGCTTGTCATTCTGTAGTAATGTGCACATCCTTGTCCCCATCCTGTAGTAACGTGCCCCAGCCTTGTCACCATCCTGTAGTAATGTGCCCATCATGTAGTAATGTGCTCATCCTTGTCCTCTTTTACTAAAGTGCACCATACTTGAGCCCATCTTGTAGTAAAGTGCCCACCTTGTAGTAATGCAGCCCTCCTTTTCCCCATTCTGTATTAATGTGTCCCTCCTTTTCCCCATTATGTATTAATGTGCCCATCCTTGTCCCCATCCTGTAGTAATGTGCCCTTCCTTGTCACCATCCTGTAGTAATGTGCCCATCCTGTAATAATGTGCTCCATCCTGTAGTAATGTGCCCCATCTTGTAGTAATGTGCCCCATCCTTGTCTCCATCCTGTAGTAATGTACCCATCCTTGTCCCCTTTTACAAATGTGCCCCATCCTTGAGCCCATCCTTTAGTAAAGTGTCCATCCTGTGGTAATGTGCCCCATCTTTGTGCCCATCCTGTAGTAATGTGCCCTCTCCTTGACCCCATCCTGTAGAAATGTGCCTATCCTGTAGTAATGTGCCCCCTCTTTGTCCCCTTTTATTAATGTTCCCCATCCTTGTCCCAATTTTGTAGTATTGTGCCCATCCTGTGGTAATGTGCCCAACCTTGTCCCCTTTTACTAATATGCCCCATCCTTGAGCCCATCCTTTAGTAAAGTGTCCATCCTGGCTTAATGTGCCCCCTCTTTTTCCCCATTCTGTAGTAATGTGCCCATCCTTGTCCCCATCCTGTATTAATGTGCCCCATCCTTGTCCCCCTACTGTAGTAATATGCCCATCCTGTAGTAATGGTCCCCATCCTGCAGTAATGTGCCCATCCTCTAGTAATGTTCCCCATCCTTGTGCCCATCCTTGTCCCCTTTTACAAATGTGCCCCATTTTTGTCCCCATTGTGTAGTAATGTGCCCATCCTGTAGTAATGTGCCCAGTCTCGTCCCCTTTAACTAATGTGCCCCAAACATGTGCTCATCCTGTATTATTAAACTTGTTCCCTTTTATAATTTGTCTCATCCTTGAGCCCATCTTGTAGTAATGTGTCCATCCTGTAGTATTGTGCCCTCACCTTGACCTCAACTTGTAGTAATATGACCATTGTGTAGTAATGTGCTCCCTCCTTGTCCCCCTTTACTAATCTGCCCCATCCTTGTCCCATTCCTGTAGTATTGTGCCCATCCTGTAGTAATGTGCCCAACCGTGTTCCCTTTTACTAATGTGCCCCGTCCTTGAGCCCATTCTGTAGCAAGGTGCCCATCCTGTAGTATTGTGCCCCCTCCTTGATCCCATTCTGTAGTAATGTGCCCATCCTGTAATAATGTGCCCATTCTGTAGTATTATGCCCATCGTGTAGTAATATGCCCATCCTTGTCCCTTTTTACTAATGTGCCCATCCTTGTTTACTTTTACTATACTGTCCCCTTTACTGATCCTTTTTTTGTAGCAATGCCTCATCCTTGTCTGCTATTGTGCCATTTCATACCTCTCCTCCATTCTCCAACCTGCTTCTTGCAGCCAGCAGGCACGAGCCCCCCTTGATGATCGAGGCAACTGGCGACTGTCAACGCATCATCTGAAATTCAGATGAAAGTTTTGCCGCCGTGCAGTGTCAAGCTCTCTCTGCACTATTCCAATGGCAGCCGCCGGCCAATCAGAGGCAAACAGGTGACGTCATATGCATCAACCTCTTGCCACTTATTGGCCAGCAGCTGCCATTGGAATAGTTATGCAGAGAGAGCTTGACTCTGCTCTGCATCGGTAAAACGTTCATCTGAAATAAAGCAGTGAGCACTGACAGGTGCGACCCTTGCACCAGCCGCGATCGTCAAGGGGGGCACTTGCCTGTGAGCCGCAAGAAGCAGGTGATCGGGTACTGTGACTATTTGGCAGCCTAGAACAACTGTGCTGTACTCGCGTACCTGCTACAACTGATGACGGGTCATGTGACAGAAAGGAAGTTCCAAGTCAGTGGCTGTGATGGTTGGATATGGGGGGAGGTGTATCATGTTGTGTAGATTCATATTTTAAGCTTGGTTCACTGTCCATTATTTGTACTGCTTGTGTGTACATTGTATTGTCTGTAGGTAATCACCCCCTGTAGTGTTCCTGTTCCTAAGTTTGGGGGAAGGGGCCTGAGATTCACCCAACCTCTTTGCTTACCTGGTAGACTCAATCAGTCTGTTGGAGAACTTGAACAGAGAAGGATTAATCCTCTGTGAGAAACTGTGGCTTCTCAGAGAGACCTGTACATTTATCGCTTACCGGACTATATTTGTGTTACAGGACTAATTTTACCCTCTGTTTTGTGGTTTATGTTATGGACCATTTGAGTTGCTTGGAATAATTGCTCTTTGGATTGTACCGCCATCTCTCACTCTGTTAATTGTGTGATATGGGAGAAGGACCCCGTCACAGTGTCGCTAAGCTCATGTGATGTGCCTATTTACATGTGACCCACAACTCTCAGACCGCGGCCCGCGAGCCAGCAGCGCCATCATGGTAATGGCGGTGCATGCTAGCTAGGCCATGTTGTCGACATTGTTGGTGGTCAGGGGAGACACCAACAGGCTCAGCGCTCCCTGGAACTAAAATTCTGTGAATGTAGGACTATGTATGTATGGACTATACCCATGTTTGCTGACTATATATTGGAAGAAATCCCGAACATTACACAAATTTAGTATATACTAGAACCATACTATATGTGGACATGAGATTGACATGAAAAAGAAGGGATAAGCAAATAATAAATCCACCCCATAGGTTATAAATGGAATGATTCCCTATTGAGTGAATTATATTTTCACACTTTATTTATTTTTTTTAAATGCTACCAAGGATCATACTAAAGATACCTCAGGGCCTATAGTATGATAACCAATAACCATATGTGTGGCCATAATTATTGCAACAATTTGATGTAAACAGTAATAATTGCTATTAATTAAACCTTCAAGGTTGTGGTTAATACCGGCCTAAGAACAATATATGGGCACTTACTAATCAAAAGTAGTCAGATTACTAACCCTCAGATTCAAGGGCAATTTTGGCATAAAAATAAGTAAGTGCTGAAAATTGTGTAATTACTATTGTGTGGTGAATTTGATGTGACTAGCTAATTTAGTTCAATGCCTAGGAACAGTGATCAATATTCTGTGAATTATGTGGTTACTCAAGAAGTAGTGCAATACCCAATATTAATAACTAAAAACCTACTCTTAAGGCCGCTTTACACGCTGCGATATCGTTACCGATATCGGTCCCCATCGGTTGTGCGCCATGGGCAAATTGCTGCCTAATTACCACACTAATTACCTGCATAGCGACGTTGCTGTGACCGGTGAACCGCCTCCTTTCTAAGGGGGCGGTTCATTTGGCGTCACAGCGACGTCACTAAGAGGCGCCCAATAGAAGCGGAGGGGCGGAGATGAGCGGGCCAAACATCCCGCCCACCTCCTTCCTTCCTCATTGCGTGCGGCCGCAGGTAAGGTGAGCTTCCTCGTTCCTGCGGTGTCACGTATAGTGATGTGTGCTGCCGCAGGAACGACGAACTACATCGTACACGCAGCAGCAACGATAATTGAGATTAGGGGGGCATGTCACCGATTAGTGATTTTGCACGTTTTTGCAACGATGCAAAAATCGCTAATAGGTGTCACACGCAACGACATCGCTAAAGCAGCCGGATGTGCGTCACAAATTCCGTGACCCCAACGAAATCGCTTGAGCGATGTCGTAGCGTGTAAAGCGGCCTTTAGGCTATGTGCGCACTAGAAAAATGATTTTTCTTAAGAAATTTCTCAAGAAATTTCTTGAGAGTGAAGGATTAGCGCACCTGCGTTAAAATAACGCACCAATAACGTAGATAATAACGCATGCATTATTACTGCGTTTTGGTGCGTTTTTGGTGCGTTATTTTGCAGGTTGGTCCCTGCGTTTTTTAATGCTTTTAACAGCTACTTTAACAGATAATATATAGATAGATAGAGAGATAATAGATAGATAGATAATAGAGAGATATAGAGAGAGATAATACAGAGATAATAGAGAGATACATAGATAATAGATACATAGATACAAACATAGATAGATAGATACATACATAGATAATACAAAGACTGGAGGACAAGGAGTAAAGTGCAAATAGGTTTAATAAATAGCAACTGGCACAAAGGAATCAGCGGCAAAAACGGGCCGGCAGATAAAATATAGATGTACTAGATGACAATTACATATAGGGCACAAGTAAAATGAATAAATAACAGACTGGGTCAAAAACATGAACAAGGCATCCTGCACATAAAGAGCATGGTGTAAAATTTTGACAATTGTTACACATAGACAGATGGAAAAAAACAGCTCTGGATAAGCACAATGATAACAGTGTATACTCTGAAATAACAGAGATATATAAAATATATAAAATAGGATCCAAGTCTCACTAATCACTAATAAACAGTGCTTGATACAGATGCTGGTGAAACAGCAACTTCTGCAGTGACAGAGTCAAATAGTTAAACAGTCAAAAAAGCTATAAACAGATAAACAGGTTTAGCCACCATGAGGTGCTAAGTGGATGCCAATGAACAGTCAGATTAAGTACAAAGACATGAATGCATGAATAGAATCCCAGCAGGTTTAAGTAAACATACCCATAAGTGCACAAAGCCGGCCTGATAAGCAGCAGAGCAGACCCCCCCCCGGAGAGAGCCCCAACGTATACCTTTCACAATCTCAGCTATAAGATTATTTCATCAAGGGGAGGTGGAACACTGTGAAGCAGCCATGTGTTTTTATACATGGTGCTCCCATGCTCCAACTGCTCCATCCCCACTCTGTCAGCGCGGCCGGACCAATCGCGGCCAGTGACCAGCTCTGTCAGCAGTCAACGCCCCTTTTTTTTTTTTTGTTAGGTAGCGTGCATGTGCGGAAAGTGGGGACACGTCACCCACGAACCGCGCACGTGCGCAGGCGATGATGACGCCGACAGAGCCGGGCCAGTAGGTCACTGATGCAACCGCGCCGACGGGGGGAGGAGGGGCGGGAGCGAGCATAAGAAGACAAGGATAAGTAAATATGCAATGTAACAGTAATAAGAGAACATCAACTGTGACATAAAGTCTTAAATGTAACTTAAAAGGTCCTAGCCGTGACCCAAGAGGAAGATACATGATAAATATCAAGGATATACATAGGTAATTATGAACAATGTGCCACTGATAAAAAAACATATACTATAACATCAAACCCTCAATATTAATTCAAGTGTCATAGTCGTGGTACAGAGAGGAAGGTAATCAATGCGTAATACATGAGTTCCATATCAAAGTTAAACTAAATAAGTATGAGCAGTATAACACATAAGGAGATCATATACTGTAGCACAGATTATTCAATATCACAAAAAACATCCCAAGTCGTGGCACAGGAGAGGAATGACCAGTGTATATATAATATACATAAACTTCATGTCACAGGATGTTCAATGTAAATTGAGATCTCCTAATCGTGGCACAAGAGGGAAATAATCATTATACAATAACTCCATGATCATAAAAATATGAATATAAACACAGTGACACCGGTGAAAAAACATAAGTATAACATAGAGAATACAATATTGCTTCAGATGTCCCAGTCGTGGTACAAGAAGGAAGATAATCAATATATGACAAAAATCCATGTCGATGTTCAATGTCAGAAGTGTGGTTCCAGAAGAGTACCAGCAGAAAAAAAAAAAAAAAAAAAATTCCGTGACCCCAACGAAATCGCTTGAGCGATGTCGTAGCGTGTAAAGCGGCCTTTAGGCTATATGCGCACTAGAAAAATGATTTTTCTCAAGAAATTTATTGAGAGTGAAGGATTAGCACACCTGCGTTAAAATAATGCACCAATAACGTAGATAATAACGCATGCATTTTTACTGCATTTTGGTGCGTTTTTGGTGCGTTTTGGTGCGTTATTTTGCAGGTTGGTCCCTGCGTTTTTTAATGCTTTTAACAGCTACTTTAACAGATAATATATAGATAGATAGAGAGATAATAGATAGATAGATAATAGAGAGATATAGAGAGAGATAATACAGAGATAATAGAGAGATACATAGATAATAGATACATAGATACAAACATAGATAGATAGATACATACATAGATAATAGATACATAGGTAGCAGCACAGCTCTGATCAGCAGAAATGCTGTGTTCTTGTTACAGCCGCTGCTCTGCCGGCTGTAACATTAAGGCTATGTGCGCACTAGGCGTTTTTTTGCGGTGTTTTTGCGCGTTTTTCGGGTGCCTTTTTGTTCAGAAAACTTCATGACTTTGCTTCACCAGCAAAATCTATGAGTTTTCAATTTTACTGTCTGCACACAGCGGTTTTTTTTTAGCTGCATTTTAGTGGGGCCCAAAAAAATGCAACATGTCAATTATTCCTGCGTTTTTCACTGCGTTTTTCACCCATTGAGTTCAATGAGATGTTCAAAAACGCAATGAAAAACGCAAATTACAAATATTGCTGCATTTTAGTGCGTCTCTATGACTAAAACACAGCTATAAACGCAAGGGGTGGGTAGTACAGTGACGTGTACAGGAAGAGGATTCCTTGTGTTGGTAAACACAGAAGAGTGAATCCTCCCGCTACCGCCACCCCTGCTTCCACCTTCCGTCCGGCGCCGTGTCTGCTCCCGTCCTGCGCCATGTCCGGACGGGAGGTGTAAGCAGCTGCGAAATCAAAAGTGAACAGTAGAAAAAAAAAATCTCATACTCACCTGTCGGCAGACTCCCGGGACACGACCGATCGCTGCAGGACCTGCCGGTGATCAGCTGATGCCGTCACCTGACGGCATCAGCTGATTGTATAAGTCCAGCAGTGAGGCCGGCTTTTTACCGCCTGGCCGACAGAAATTATCAGCTGATGCGGTCAGGTGACTTCCATCAGCTGATTACCGCCGGCTCCTGCAGCGATCGGACGGGAGTCTGCACAGAAGTGTGTGGTGTTTTTTTGTTGTTTTTTTTTTGCGCTGATACATCAGCTGATTGTATAAACGGCTTTTAGAAAACCAGCTGATGTGTGATGTGATTCACGTCCTTGAACCTGACACATCATCTGATTGGTTTGCCTTCCAGCAAACCGATCAGATGATACTGGATCCGGATTGGACGGCGTGGGACCCTTGACCCAGGATTACGGAGGGGGGTTCTTTATTTCAATAAAGATGGAGTCACTAATTGTGTAGTGTTTTTTTTATCTTTACTAGAAATTCATGGTGGCCATGCCTAATAATGGCGTGACACCATGAATTTCGGGCTTAGGGCCAATTGATAACATACAGCTAGCCCTAACCCCATTAATACCCAGCGAGCCACCTCGCACCAGGGTAGCTGGAAAAGTTGGAAACAGCGCCAGAAGATGGCGCTTCTATAAAAGTGCCATTTTCTGGGGTGGCTGCGGACTGCAATTCGCAGCGGGGCAGCCCAGAAAGCTTGGGCACCCTGCGCTGTGGATTCCAATCCCCAGATGTCTAGTTGTACCTGGCTGGACTCAAAAATTGGGCGAAGCCCACGTCCTTTTTGTTTTTTTTTAATTATTTCATTAAATTCATGAAATAATAAAAAAAAGGGCTTCCCTATAATTTTGGTTCCCAGCCGGGTACAAATAGGCAGCTGGGGGTTGGGGGCAGCCCATACCTGCCTGCTGTACCTGGCTAGCATACAAAAATATGGCAAAGCCCATGTCATTTTTTTTTGGGCAAAAAACTGCATACAGTCCTGGATGGAGGATGCTGAGCCTTGTATTTCTGCCGCTGCTGTCTGCTCTCCTGCATACACTAGTGGATGGAGCATGCTGAGCCTTGTAGTTCTGTAGCTGCTGTAGGCTCTCCTGCATACACTAGTGGATGAAGTATGCTGAGCCTTATAGTTCTGCTCCCCTGCCTCTCCCTCCAGCATACAGTCCTGGATAGAGCATACTGAGCCTTGTAGTTCTGCAGCTGCTGTCTGCACTCTTGCATACACTAGTGGATAAAGTATGCTGAACCTTGTAGTTCTGCTCCCCCTGCCTCTCCCTCCAGCATACAGTCCTGGGTGGAGCATGCTGAGCCTTGTAGTTCTGTAGCTGCTGTAGGCTCTCCTGCATACACTAGTGGATGAAGTATGCTGAGCCTTATAGTTCTGCTCCCCTGCCTCTCCCTCCAGCATACAGTCCTGGATAGAGCATGCTGAGCCTTGTAGTTCTGCAGCTGCTGTCTGCACTCTTGCATACACTAGTGGATAAAGTATGCTGAACCTTGTAGTTCTGCTCCCCCTGCCTCTCCCTCCAGCATACAGTCCTGGGTGGAGCATGCTGAGCCTTGTAGTTCTGCAGCTGTATGCTCTCCCGCATACACTAGTAGAGAATGAAGAACATATTGAGGAAAGAAATGACATCAGACCTTTTTTTTTTTTCTCCAACAATCTTTAATGGCATTGTTCACTGATAAAAAAAAAACGCATGAAAACGCAGTGAGCAAAAACGCAGCAAAACGAAGCCAAAAAAAGCGGTAAAAATGCATGCTTTGTTATGAGGTTCTTTGCCGTGGGTGCGTTTTTGTGCGTTTTTTGCGGCAAAAAACGCACAAAAACGCAGCGCCAAAAAAACGCAGCATGCGCACATAGCCTAACTATGTTATGATAGTGACTGGAGTACTTCCCCGAAAAAAAGACACTGTCAGCTTTTCTAATCGGTAGAAATGTGCAGGGATTGCCACTGGCTCACCGCAGCAGCCAGCGGTGATCACTCCTTCATGATTTTGGATGTACTATTACATTGTAGGTTGTGAAGGGGTTAATACTATCTTCCTATATTAAACCATAACAATTTTTATACATTATCTCATTCTTATCCATGTATTCCAGAGAATGTCATCATTATAATATTTTTCATCAATAGACCCATAATCCCCATGATTCCAAATCCCTCATATACATTCTTCTTATTATTTTTCTTTTTCAGGGGATCCACCCCTACTGCAACTAATTTGTTGTCCCGGGCGAATACCAGCCAGCCCGGTAATCTCAACAGGTAAGTCACCATTCAAATAAATACCAATCTATGAAGAAGCAAAATAAAATTAATACTTATACATAAAACCAACAAACCATCATTAAAAACACAACATGCTAACCAACCCAATCTCGATACTTCAATCTTATCCTTCTTACAAAAACGCGCTACCGTACTTCCACGAAAAAAAGACACTGTCTTATATTTTATTTGCCCCGAAAAAAGCACTAGATCTTATTTTCGGGGAGTGTAATACTAATATGAAAAGACTGACCCTCCCATCCTCTTTTTTTTACTTTTTTTATTTTAGTAATCCCACTAGGGGACTATAAGGATCAGAAGTCTGATCGCTCATTCATTTCTGTTGATCAAAGCAGCACAGCTCTGATCAGCATAAATGCTGCGTTGTTGTTACAGCTGCTGCTTTTCCGGCTTTGAGAGGAACTATGACATGATAGCGACAGGATTCATCACATGACATGTCGCTACCATGACAGCCTTCAGCTGCCGGTGATCACATCATGGGCCTCCGATGGCGGCGGGGAAATGCGCGTTTCTCGCTGCAACGATTTAAAACGCACTGTCACATTTTGACAATGCGATTTAAGTGGTTAACAGGCGTGGGTGGATCGCGGATCCACCTGTGCCTGTAAGCCACACATGTCAGCTGTTATAATCAGCAGACATGTGCAGGGATCGCCACTGGCTCACTGCAGCAGGCAGCGGGGATCACCCCTTCATGATTTTGGATGTACCGTTACATCCTAGGTTATGAAGGGGTTAATACGATATTGCTATATTAACCATAACAATTTTTATACAATATCCCATTCTTAAGGCCCCGTTACACGCAACGACGTATCTAACGATATATCGCCAGGGTCACGGATTCCGTGATGCACATCTGGCATCGTTAGCGACGTCGTTGCGTGTGACAGCAAGGAACGACCGTTAACGATGGAAAATGCTCACCTTATCGTCCATCGTTGACACGTCTTTCCTTTTCAAAACATCGTTGATTGTAGAGGTCGCAGGTAGTTCGTCGTTCCCAAGGCAGCACATATCGATACGTGTGACACCTCGGGAACGACGAGCTACAGCTTACCTGTGGCTGACGGCAATGCGGAAGGAAGGAGGTGGGCGGGATGTTACGGCCGCTCATCTCCGCCCCTCTGCTTCTATTAGACGGCCGCTTAGTGACGTCGCTGTGACGCCGCACGAACCGTCCCCTTAGAAAGGAAGCGGTTCGCCGGCAACAGCAACGTTGCAGGGAAGGTAAGTCCGTGTGACGGCTCCTAACGATTTTGTGCGCCACGGGCAGCAATTTGCCCGTGACGCACAAACGACGGGGCGGGTGCTTTCACCAGTGATATCGCTGCGTGTAATACCCCCTTTATCTATGTAATCCAGACAATGTCATCATTACAACATTTTTCATCAATAGACCTATAATCCCCACAATTCCAAATCCCTCATATACATTCTTATTATTTTTCTTTTTCAGGGGATCCACCCCTACTACAACTAATTTGTTGTTCCGGGCGAATACCAGCCAGCCCGGTAATCTCAACAGGTAAGTCACCATTCAAATAAATACCAATCTAGGAAGAAGCAAAATAAAATTAAAACTTATACATAAAACCAACAAACCATCATTAAAAACACTACATGCTAACCCACCCAATCTCGATACTTCAATCTTATCCTTCTTACAAAAACGCACTACCGTACTTCCACGAAAAAAATACACTGTCTTATATTTTATTTGCCCCGAAAAAAGCACTAGATCTTATTTTCGGGGAGTGTAATACTAATATGAAAAGACTGACCCTCCCATCCTCTTTTTTTTACTTTTTTTATTTTAGTAATCCCACTAGGGGACTATAAGGATTAGAAGTCTAATCGCTCATTCATTTCTGTTGATCAGAGCAGCAAATTTCTGATCAGCAGAAATGCTGCGTTCTTGTTACAGCTGCTGCTTTGCCGGCTTTAACAGGAACTATGTCATGATAGCGACAGGATTCATCACATGACCTGTCGCTACCATGACAACAATCGGCTGCCCGTGATCATGTAGCGCCCCTGAGACTAGTCGCTACAGGGTATATCATTATATCCTCCCCGGGCAGGTCAAGATGTTAATCTGGTAAGTTCTATAAGTTCTACACACACCTCACACCACCATACAGCAGGGAGAAGCTGTCACTAGGAAAGGGTTAACAATGTTTCTACAAACACAGTTAGGAAGTGACTCAGCCAGTTCTTAGCAAACCCAAGTAGCCATGACAACTTGCAAAGGTGTGGGCATAGGCAGTTAGGAGTAGAGACACTATTGGCCCGGCAGAACAAGCTTAGACACGAAACAGAGCCGACGCACAGTGTGCAGCTCCCCTCAGGGAGGCTGTCAGGCCTTCAGGGAGGCAGAACAGAGCTGTCTGGATGTAACACCAAACAGACAGCACAACCAAGCTGGGGCCAGTAACATCTAGAGAAAGACGGGACCCGGCATTTGCACTCGTGGACTAAAAGGGCTGCAGTCGCCAGAGCACGGGACGGAGCACAGAAGAGGTACAGAGCCCTAGTTCGGGTTGCTGGGGCATGACAGCAGAGAGAGAGAGAGCCTGGGGAGATGGGACAGAGGTCCGGCCCATGAGAGGTTAAGGCTGCCGGCACTACGGACTGGGACCGGGGAAGAGTACAGAGTTGTGCATGGAGGAGAAAAACCTGACTCTGTGAGTAACTGCCACTGCCCTGCGCTCCGGCGCTCCCATGGACTGCCGCCCCCGTTCTCACCAACCTTCCTGGGCACCCCGCTCCGCCCGTGGGAAGCGATACTGTCTCGGCTGCACCTAACACCTGCCCCGGAGAGAGACTGTGCAGCGGCGGCTAATTCCTGGCCGCATACCAAGTGTTGCTCTGCAAAGCATCCCCGCTCAGCATCCAGTACTGCCCTTGGGAGAGGATTAGCCGCAGGAAGGGTCAGCGGCGGAGGAGGCCGGGACCCCAGTCACTACTGCAACCGGTGACACGCTTCCCAGGGGCCTGCCACCCTCATTCCATCCCCGTCTGTATTGGACACTTGTCCGTTTCCTGTTTTTGTGTTTTTTTTTTTCATGTAGCCGACGGGGTCACGGAACCGGGTCAGGCCAGTCACAGCTACCCCAAAGAATCACTGGCCCACTGACGAGTAACCTAAGGCCCCGTGGACGCTACAATCACGTCACGGGGCCTCCGATGGCGGCAGGGAAAGGCGCGTTTCCCGCTGCAGCGATTTAAAACGCAGTGTCACATTTTGACAGCACGATTTAAGTGGTTAACAGGCACGGGTGTGTTGCGGATCCACCTGTGCCTGTTAGCCACGCATGTCAGCTGTTCTAATCGGCAGACATGTGCAGGGATCGCCACTGGCTCACCGCAGCGGTGATCACTCCTTCATGATTTGGATGTACCATTACATCGTAGGTTGTGAAGGGGTTAATACTATCTTCCTATATTAAACCATAACAATTTTTATACATTATCTCATTCTTATCCATGTATTCCAGAGAATGTCATCATTATAATATTTTTCATCAATAGACCCATAATCCCCATGATTCCAAATCCCTCATATACAGTGCCTACAAGTAGTCTTCAACCCCCTGCAGATTTAGCAGGTTTGATAAGATGCAAATAAGTTAGAGCCTGCAAACTTCAAACAAGAGCAGGATTTATTAACAGATGCATAAATCTTACAAACCAACAAGTTATGTTGCTCAGTTAAATTTTAATAAATTTTCAACATAAAAGTGTGGGTCAATTATTATTCAACCCCTAGGTTTAATATTTTGTGGAATAACCCTTGTTTGCAATTACAGCTAATAACCGTCTTTTATAAGACCTGTTCAGGCCGGCACAGGTCTCTGGAGTTATCTTGGCCCACTCCTCCATGCAGATCTTCTCCAAGTTATCTAGGTTCTTTGGGTGTCTCATGTGGACTTTAATCTTGAGCTCCTTCCACAAGTTTTCAATTGGGTTAAGGTCAGGAGACTGACTAGACCACTGCAACACCTTGATTTTTTCCCTCTTGAACCAGGCCTTGGTTTTCTTGGCTGTGTGCTTTGGGTCGTTGTCTTGTTGGAAGATGAAATGACGACCCATCTTAAGATCCTTGATGGAGGAGCGGAGGATCTTGGCCAAAATCTCCAGGTAGGCCGTGCTATCCATCTTCCCATGGATGCGGACCAGATGGCCAGGCCCCTTGGCTGAGAAACAGCGCCACAGCATGATGCTGCCACCACCATGCTTGACTGTAGGAATGGTATTCTTGGGGTCGTATGCAGTGCCATCCAGTCTCCAAACGTCACGTGTGTGGTTGGCACCAAAGATCTCGATCTTGGTCTCATCAGACCAGAGAACCTTGAACCAGTCTGTCTCAGAGTCCTCCAAGTGATCATGAGCAAACTGTAGACGAGCCTTGACATGACGCTTTGAAAGTAAAGGTACCTTACGGGCTCGTCTGGAACGGAGACCATTGCGGTGGAGTACGTTACTTATGGTATTGACTGAAACCAATGTCCCCACTGCCATGAGATCTTCCCGGAGCTCCTTCCTTGTTGTCCTTGGGTTAGCCTTGACTCTTCGGACAAGCCTGGCCTCGGCACGGGTGGAAACTTTCAAAGGCTGTCCAGGCCGTGGAAGGCTAACAGTAGTTCCATAAGCCTTCCACTTCCGGATGATGCTCCCAACAGTGGAGACAGGTAGGCCAAACTCCTTGGAAAGGGTTTTGTACCCCTTGCCAGCCTTGTGACCCTCCACGATCTTGTCTCTGATGGCCTTTGAATGCTCCTTTGTCTTTCCCATGTTGACCAAGTATGAGTGCTGTTCATAAGTTTGGGGAGGGTCTTAATTAGTCAGAAAAGGCTTGAAAAAGAGATAATTAATCCAAACATGTGAAGCTCATTGTTCTTTGTGCCTGAAATACTTCTTAATACTTTAGGGGAACCAAACAGAATTCTGGTGGTTTGAGGGGTTGAATAATAAATGACCCTCTGAATAAACTTTTCACAATTTAAAAAAAAAAAAAAAAAAAAAAAAAAGAAATAACATTCTTTTTTGCTGCAGTGCATTTCACACTTCCAGGCTGATCTACAGTCCAAATGTCACAATGCCAAGTTAATTCCGAATGTGTAAACCTGCTAAATCTGCAGGGGGTTGAATACTACTTGTAGGCACTGTACATTCTCCCCCGCAGTATACACCCACTGACTGGAGCTGAGGAGATCAGTTTTTGCTTAGTGTCCGAGGAGGTTGGACACGCAGGGGCTGCTCTCAGCCCTTCAGGTTTGTATGGTTGTGTTTTATTAATGTTTTCCCTTTGTTTTTCAGACACAGCTCGTCGGGCGACAGGGTGTAATCGCTCACCCTGCTCTCCCACATAGAGACCGGTCGCACAGAAGTGGGGTCCGTCCGCCACTTCCGTTGTCTTCCGTGTCTGTCTGGCAGGACCCTACCCCCCTAACACTCTCAAGACTGTTTGGGGGGCATCCGCACAGAGGGACAGGCGGATGGTCCTTGCCCCCCTCCCCAAACTCTCTCGCTCCCGAGCCTGATTGTGGGGTAGGAGGACGAAGACCGTACCCAGGATGGAGAGGTACCCTTCTGGTCTCCCCTAGACTATGCCTGGGACGACCGTCGAGATGTCTTCGCTCACCTTCCAGGATGGATCCAGGATCACCTCAAGACAAGCCGGGAACTCAGATAAGTAATCCAATCCCCCTCCTTCTTCCCCGTCCCGGGTTATGGGGAGGGATCCCGTGTATAGAAGCCCACAGTCTTTCCACCTGGGTCAAGGGGTCCCATATCCCCCCTAGAACCCCTCACCTTAGCCCCCTTGGTAGTTGTTTTCCCCGGTTCTGCGACCGGTCCCCCTGCCGTGGCGTCCACTATCCGGCGGCCTATCCTCAAACCTTAGCCCCCGGCTCCATTGCGGCCCGGCGTCCCCTCCGGCGGCCTGCCCTTAGAAATTTAGCCCCCGGCTCCATTGCGGCCCGGCGTCCCCTCCGGCGGCCTGCCCTTAGAAATTTAGCCCCCGGCTCCATTGCGGCCCCTCCGGCGGCCTGCCCTTAGAAATTTAGCCCCCGGCTCCACTGCGGCCCGGCGTCCCCTCCGGCGGCCTACCCTTAAAATTTAGGCCCCGGCTCCATTGCGGCCCGGCGTCTCCCCCCGCGGCCTACCCTTAAAACTTAGGCCCCGGCTCCTTGCGGCCCGGCGTCTCCTGCGGCCCGGCGTCTCCTCCGGCCCGGCGTCTCCTCCGGCTCGCCGTCTCCTCCGGCCCGCCGTCTCCTCTGGGGGATACCTTTAAAAATGTTGCAGCCGGCTTCATTGCGGCCCTCTGCGTTCGCGCGCTCGCCTGGCCACGCCCCCAGCCGGGAATTCAGCCCGCGCGCGCGGGCTTTTCAAATTCTTCTGGCTCCCCTGTGCAACCGCCGCCCCCCTCTTTCCTGGCGCCTGACGTCACTTCCCGGCGCCGAGACTCCCGGGGAACGTCGCTCCTGCCCGCACTTCCAGCCTCCCGGCTCGGTAACTAACCCCACCACCGCAGCTTCAGCGCCCCCCCGCAGACAGCCAGTGCGACCCAGGGCCCCCGCAGTCACCGCTCCAGGCTGCCCAGCACCACTCGCCTCAGACTCCCGGTCTCTGCAAGACTGCAAAAAAAAAAAAAAGACCTTAAGCTTACCGCAAAACCGGCTCTCCTGTTATTACTCCAGGAGCACCTACCCCGGATTCCTGGTGCAGTTCACTTGCAGTGAGCTGTCCCCCCTCTAACACACAGCGCAGGGTTATAGAGCGACTTCAGTCCGGGAATATTAACAGCCCCCCCTCACCCTTCTACAGGTGCGAGATGTCAATCTCCTACACGCACTCCATTTCCAGGGGTATTCCAGCGTACTGTGGTCCTATCCACTTCCACCGTCTGTGTTTCTTGTGCTCCTGCCTATGTTCCTGTTTCCACTACCTAGTGTGTCAGTGTTCCTCACGTAGGGTCACTATTGGTGGGTTAATGTTCCTCATGTCCTATCTGCTGTCATATACCCGCCTTTTACAGGGTCATTGACCCGTCCACTGTTTTCAACCTCAGCCTGTTCACTATCCAGTGTGCCAGTGTCTCCATTTACCTGTCTACTATACAGTGTGCCAGTGGTACCATGTGTCTGTCCACTACCCAGTGTGCCAGTGTTTCGCTTGCAATGGTCTACACCAGTGTGCCCGTGGCCTTCACCTGTGTGCCAGTGTCTTCTGTGTGCCAGCGTTTTCCTCCCGCTTGTCCACTATCCAGTGGGTCAGCGTCTCTACGCACTGGCCTACATCTCCGCGCCAGCGCTTTCCTGTCCCTGTCCACTATCCAGTGTGCCAGCGTCTGTGTACCCCAATACCCAGGTGCCAGTGTCTGTGCCATGCCTGTCTGCCCCAATACACAGGTGCCTTTGGGATCCTGCCCGCTATTCAGTGGGCCGGCGTTATGACGCGCATTTGTTTACTCTGGTGTTCCAGTGTCCTCTCGAGCCGCCTCACTATTCAGTGCGCCAGTGTTTCTTTACGCACCTGTTTACACCACCGTACCAGTGTTGTGTGAACCTACCCACGGTTTGGGGGGTCAGGTCTCTAATCGCACCTCTCTGTTTCTGCAGACAAAAGAATTTTTTTGTATATAGACCATCAAGTCCAGCATCCAGATTGACAGTACCACAAATCTGTCCACTTGCTTGTGTGCCAATGTCTCTATATGTCGGTCCACCTTCCAGGGTGCCAGTACCCTCTATCCAGAGTGTCTCTATGTACCTACCCACCATCCGGTGTGTTAGTGTTTCTTGAATGGGCCCCCTACCTCGTGTACCTGTTGGCTATACGCACCTGTATACTACAGCGTGACAAGGATTTGATGAGCCGCGTCAGCATTCACTCTCCAGTGTATCTTTACGCACCTACCCACCATGCGGTGTGCTAGTGTTTTCTTGCATGTGACCTCTATTTTGTGTGCCAGCGTTTCTATATGCACCTGTATACTACAGCGTGACAGTGATTTGATGAGCCTGCCCACTAGCCTTTGGGCCAGCACTTCTCCGAACCAGAGGCCAGATACAGCAACTGGCTTAAGTGCTTTGTTCAGCTTTTCCGCTCATCTCTGACCGAGGCGAGCACTCCATCCATCTCCGTCCCATGAGGCGGCACGGGAGCAGCTGTCACATTCAGTGCCAGTACTCCTGATCGATGATCCTGCCCGCTACCCAAGGGGCTAGCGTTTATCCACACCAGAGGCTGGTTACCGTAACAGGTATGTGTTCACTACTCTCGACCCAGAGAGTCGAACAGACTGAAGTCACCTAGTGGGTCAGCTATCTCCCTCATCTCCGACTGAAGCGAGGACTGGGTTCTGTAGGGACCCCATGATGCGCCACGGTTGCAACTGTCAATAGGTTGCTTCCCAGTGACCCAGGACTCTCTCTTACTTCAAACCATCCAGTCAGGTGACCAGGCGGTAAGCCAGGGTCCTTTGGACCAGTTCATTGTCCTTCCTTCCTGCACCAGCTATTTACTCACTTCCCAGTGATCTGCATCCATACGTCTGGAGTAACCTTGAGGTAAGGCTACACGCGACCATTTAACCGGAGAGTCGTGTGCTTCACCCCGGCAGCAAGCACGGACCCCATGACGCGGCTCAGCAGCAGCTCTCTTTTGGTCGCTTCCCAGTGACTCGAGACCTTCTCCTACCTCGCACATGCATGTAAGGTAACCACAAGGTAATGCTTCTTCTCCCTTGACCGTACGTTGGCTCCGTCGTTTTCTTAAAACAGCAGTCATTTTGGTTTCCAAATGAGGTAAGCAGGGTACAACTCTGTCGGCTAACCAGTATGTTGTCCGTTTTTACTTCCTGCCACCCTCCTCGGGTGGTTCATAGTATTTTTTGGTATCCGCCTATTTTTTGGCTTAGACCAGCCTTGGCTGCGCCCTCCACTAGGGTTCCGGCCAGGTACTGTACATATCCAAATCCATAGGCCGTTATTTACATTCTCTCTCTTTCAGATAGAGATCAGATTCCTCAGTCCCTTCTCAGTCAACAGATGAAGTTAAGAACCAGACACAGGAGCGTCCAATCATCGATTCCACGGAGGACCAGTCTCCCCAAGGGACTTCTAGTATCCTGATGGCCCAGTCATTGGGCTCACTCTTCTGGACAGATTGTAGGTTCCAATGTTTGTCTTCTGTCCTCTTTCCGCAACAGAATCCTCCAGGGAGCCCTGATTACTCAGGCCACTGGGTGTTTCCACCCGAACACTCGACACTACAGCGAGTGGTCTTCGCCAACACCTAGACATGACCTGCTTCAGTTTCAGGCCAAGAGGGGTCTTCTTTTCCTCTGTCCCGGGTCTGCCTCACGTCCCTCGTAACCATTCTAGATGGCTCTTGGAGATAAGCTAGATCTCTCTGTAGTCTCCGCCATACCAGATTCCATGTCCGCTTTCCACCGCTTGGTCTTAGCCGCTTGTGCATCCCTGCACTTTTCAAGCAGAGTTCCTGCCAGACCATTTGGACTCACATATTCTCGCTCATTTCCTTCCACTCGTCATCACTTCTAGTTATGACGTGATGACGCGTTTTAGAATAATATTAAGAATGTTTTATTCTTTCTCCCGTCATTCTCCCATCTTCCTCGCCAACTTCCAGGAATAGGCGTCCCTCCCCTGGTCGGCTAGCGCTTAAGCCAACGACTTAGTCCGAGCCCTTCTTGAGGTCCCCCTCGAAAGGGCCTTCCTTCTCCCACTCCAGGTCATACATCCCAGGTCTTGTTCCTTTTTGTCTTTCTCAGGAGTCCACCCCCATGGGGGTTCTCCTCCCCATGATTCACTGCAATGATTACCCAGTACCCGACTACAGAGTTCGAGTTTCTCCCAGTCACGTTACTGTAGATGCTCGGATTCCCTTCTCCTGTCGGCCACGTCACAGCGGAAATCGGTCCTGGGAATTCCTTTGACTCCTTAACCTTGTCATTTTTCTCTAGACCTCACAGGTTCTCTGTACCCCTTCCATACACAGGAGAATTATCTCCCGTATTATTTTCTCGCCCGCAGGCTGTTTCTTCCACTAGGGTCACATCACCCCTCGGGTGCTGTGGAACCAACGGGTCAAGTGTCCCTATGGCGGAATTCCCTTACACGCTTCTCGAGTATCCCGACTCCCTTGCAACCTTTTAGGCAGTCGTTTTCCCTTTTAGTCATTCTGCGGCTATAAGGGGCCAAGGCTCCTTTGGCCTCCACTTTCTGGCTCCTACCTCTACCAGGTGCCCTAGTTTTTCGCTCATTCTGACAGTCTCAAACGTAGTACCAGGGTCTGTCGAGTTCTTTCTCTCTTAGCCCGACCTATTGCTGTCAGTCGCCTTAGATCCTTAGCCTTCTTAGGTACAGACCTCAAAGGATGTAGTGTCTCCCTGATCATCCTATTCCCTAGCACACGCATTTTACACTAGTTCTTAGTACTCCCTAGTACTCTAACTTTTCTCCTATACTTCGACCCCTGGCCGGGTAGCGTTTCCTTACGGGGTCTAGGACCAGGTTCCGGTCAAGGAATCTTGTCTCTGCTAACCCTGTTTTCGGGTTTTTCTCTTCCCACCCTTGGGGACTGCTTTAGGACGTCCCATGGTTTCATGTGTCCCCCAATGAAGCGATAAAGAAAAGTAGATTTTGGGTACTCACCGTAAAATCTCTTTCTTGGAGCCTTCATTGGGGGGCACAGCACCCGCCCTTTTCTAAGACTTCAATGGATCCGGAATGTTATAGATTTCAAGCTTCTCCTCGTACTGCTTTTACACAAACTGATCTCCTCAGCTCCAGTCAGTGGGTGTATACTGCGGGGGAGGAGCCATCTTTCTTATTTGCATAGTGTCACCTCCTAGTCCCAGCAGCATACACCCATGGTTTCCTGTGTCCCCCAATGAAGGCTCCAAGAAAGAGATTTTACGGTGAGTACCCAAAATCTACTTTTTTCAGGGGATCCACCCCTACTGCAACTAATTTGTTGTCCCGGCCGAATACCAGCCAGCCCGATAATCTCAACAGGTAAGTCACCATTCAAATAAATACCAATCTATAAAGAAGCAAAATAAAATTAAAACTTATACATAAAACCAACAAACCATCATTAAAAACACTACATGCTAACCCACCCAGTCTCGATACTTCAATCTTATCCTTCTTACAAAAACGCACTACCGTACTTCCACGAAAAAAAGACACTGTCTTATATTTTATTTGCCCCGAAAAAAGCACTAGGTCTTATTTTCGGAGAGTGTAATACTAATATGAAAAGACTGACCCTCCCATCCTCTTTTTTTTTACTTTTTTTATTTTAATAATCCCACTAGGGGACTATAAGGATCAGAAGTCTATTCGCTCATTCATTTCTGTTGATCAAAGCAGCACAGCTCTGATCAGCATAAATGCTGCGTTGTTGTTACAGCTGCTGCTTTTCCGGCTTTAAGAGGAACTATGACATAATAACGACAGGATTCATCACATGACCTGTCGCTACCATGACAGCCTTCAGCTGCCGGTGATCACATCATGGGCCTCCGATGGCGGCGGGGAAATGCGCGTTTCTCGCTGCAACGATTTAAAACGCACTGTCACATTTTGACAGTGCGATTTAAGTGGTTAACAGGCGTGGGTGGATCGCGGATCCACCTGTGCCTGTAAGCCACACATGTCAGCTGTTCTAATCAGCAGACATGTGCAGGGATCGCCAGTGGCTCACTGCAGCAGCCAGCGGTGATCACCCCTTCATGATTTTGGATGTACCGTTACATCCTAGGTTATGAAGGGGTTAATACTATATTGCTATATTAACCATAACAATTTTTATACATTATCTCATTCTTATCCATGTTTTCCAGACAATGTCATCATTATAACATTTTTCATCAATAGACCCATAATCCCCACAATTCCAAATCCCTCATGTACATTCTTATTATTTTTCTTTTTCAGGGGATCCACCCCTACTACAACTAGTTTGTTGTCCTGGGCGAATACCAGCCAGCCCGGTAATCTCAACAGGTAAGTCACCATTCAAATAAATACCAATCTATGAAGAAGCAAAATAAAATTAAAACTTATACATAAAACCAACAAACCATCATTAAAAACACTACATGCTGGGGGGGCGTGGCCAGCAGGCAGCATGAGCGGTCGCATCTGAGAGCAGCTCCGCAGTCCAACGCTGATAAATACTATTAATCCTGCCGAAATTGGTGCCTAAATACACCTCCGGATTACCTGTGGTGCGGTGAGCATTCTGATCGGTACCATGAGCAGAGGTCGCAGCGCAGCGGCGGCTGAAAAGCTGAAGAAGTTTGCCCGGGACTCCCAGCAAGATGGCGTCGGCAAGCAGTCGGAGCGGGAATCCAGTGAGGCGGAGGAGGAGGAGAGCATGGAGGCCGGATCCAAAGAATCGCAGGAGCTAACCTTGCAGCAAGTTACTTCGCAATTACTTGCGGCGATCCAGGATTCAAAAGTGTCGCTGACGGGCAAAATCGAGGAGGTTAAGATCGATGTGGGACTCCTCCGGGTGGACCTGCAAAATCTGAGAGAGCGGGTAAAGGAGACGGAGCAGCGGATCTCCACGCTGGAAGACGACGCAAGAGCGACGCCGGGCAGATTGTCCTCTTTGGAAAGCGCGGCAAACAACTGGGCGCAAAGGGCTGACGATCTGGAAAACCGCCTGCGTCGCAATAATTTAAGAATTCTGGGGATGCCGGAGAGGGCAGAAGGGAGCGACCCATGTAAGTTCATGGAAACATGGCTCTCTGAAACTTTCCCTGATGCGATGCTGTCAGCGGCATTCGCTATAGAAAGAGCCCACCGGGTACCGGCCAGACCTCCTCCCCCGGGAGCGCAGCCTAGACCTCTCCTGGCCCGACTGTTGAGCAGCAGGGATAGAGATGCGATCCTTGGTGCGGCGCGACGCAAAGGCCCGATCCTACATAATAATGCTCCCATACTGATTTTCCCTGACTTCTCTGCGTCTCTCCAGAAAACGAGGGCATCCTTCATTCAGGTGAAAAAACGCCTTAGAGATCACCAAATTGCTTACTCCATGATCTTCCCGGCTCGTCTCAGAGTGGTTCATCAAGAGCGATCCTTGTTCTTTACTTCTCCTGCGGAGGCGGATGATTGGATCAACATGCTGAAGAGGAAGCGCTGATGCGTTACAGCCATGAGCGACGCCGGGAGGATCGCTGTTGTGATGGCGTCGCGGTTCTGATTTGTTTATTTCATCTCCTTTGGAGTGAGGTCGGTGATACGATTCTTTTTCCTGGGACGTCTGAAATCGCTGTTGCGATAGTTGTAGGATCATCCTATGCAGATATTCGGCGTCCTTTGATATTGAAGGCGCGAAATATTTTTGTTTCCTTCATCTCCCCTGCCATACGAGTGGAGCGGTGCTCGGGGTCGCAGTTGCGTCCGCGTCCTGCTCTTTTGGTTCCAGTTTGTTGAGAAATTGACGATTCCATCAGGATGCGCTGGTGCGCTTGCGACCCCCGGAAGCATGTGAGTTACTGGATGTGTTTATTATTGGCCTTCCATTGTGCCGGTCTCCAGGTTGGCCCCCCCTCGAGGCTGGGCAGCTGGAGGTTGCGCCTCTGAGTGTGTCGGGACCTGAGCTCACTGCGATCATTACTAAGTCCTGTTTGAGTTCTGGAATACTCGTCGCTGGTGGGACCGGACTGAACTGACTTCAGGCGGGACATGTGCCAGAACGCTGCTGCGGTGCCATGATCACCATCATGCGATCTTGAATTATCCTGCATCTTGCGATCCAAAATGGGACTTCACTCCGGGTTTGCAGTATTTGGCAACGCACTTAAGTTCAGGATGCTGAATTTTGTCTTTAGAGCTATATTAAGGTTTTTTAAGGTCACCATACATGATAATCACTTATAATTTGGGATTGCCTGCAAATTCTCCTCCCATTTCCTTTATATTCCTATCTCTTCTTCCCCCCTCTCAGTCTCACTTACTTGTTTAATCCCTCAGCCCCTTTTATCTCATCCTCATACCCATCCTTGCTATCCCATTCCCTATCTACCTCTAAGTCTTCTTTTGCTATTCTCTCCAGCTTCCCTCTTCAACCTTCCTCTCTCTTCCCCAATTTCCACCCAGAATGCCATCCGTTACCTCTCTTCTTCTTATATTTCTATATTTCCTCCTCCTCACACTCTCTCTTTTTCCGCCCATCTTAAGTTCTCTTCTCTCTCTTCTCTTCCCTTGCCCCCTTTCTCTCTTCCTCACCCCTTCCCCGCCCACCTTTCACTCCTCCATTCCACCCCCCCCCCTTTTTTTTTTTTTTTCCTCTCTCTCTTCTCTTTCTTCTTCCCATATTTCTATGCCCATTCGCTTTGGGTTCTCTTACCCAAGTACGATTAATAGGCTATGTTGCAGGGTAATTCAATACGTTGGACTGCAGGAGAAGCTTAAGTCCTTGTTTCGAGGACACCCCCGTACCAAGTACACCATCTAGCCACGTTGGTTCACCCTGGTCGTTACTAGGGACACCCTCTCCTGGTCACACTACTGGATCAGTTCTTTCGGCTGTGTGTTTGCAACCGATAGTTTGTATTTAAGGGTACGTTTGCCCAAGTTCTACTGTGGGTTAAGTTTTTGACATTTCCCTATTAATTCAGTAAGAGATACATTTCAATGGCTTTAAGCTTGATGACATGGAATGTTAGGGGACTGGGCACATCCAGGAAACGGGCGGCAGTATTCGCACATATCAAAAAATCCAAAGCTCAGATTGTATGTTTACAAGAGACCCATTTGTTGTTGGAAACCACGAGAGTGCTTCAGAAGCCTTGGGTTCAATGGTCAGCTCACTCTGTTCATTCCTCATATTCGAGGGGAGTATCGGTACTAGTCCATAAAGCATTGCGGTGGGACCCGGGTAAGATTATAAAGGATAATGATGGGAGGTATGTGTTTATCCAGGCTCACATCGATGGGATCATGATAGTGATCTTAGCTATATACATCCCCCCTGCGATGGGAATCTCAATTTTGTATGAAGCGGCTAAGTTTGCCTCACAATTCCCACAAGCCTTGGTGCTCTGCATGGGGGACTTCAATTTCATTAGTAACACAGGGCTGGATAGATTCAACACCCGACAGGTCCCGATCTCCCCTACGATGCAAACTAGATTGAGTGCATTCCTCCAGGAGGTGGGGTGGTGCGACATGTGGCGTTTTTTTAACCCAGTACTGAGAGAATACACATGTTATACCCCAGGGAAAAACTCATTGTCTAGAATTGATTACATCTGTGGAAATGAAAGAGTCTGTGCCCATATACAATCGGTGTGTCATCTACCCAGATCAGTATCAGACCACTCTCCGGTATTTGTCAGCATTAAGTGGGAGGGTTGTAAATCTCGTAAAGTGTCACGGAAGATTAACCCTTGGTGGCTGTCACTCTTTGGTACCAATGACAGGATTCCTGATCAGCTCAGGGCATACACCGAGACGAACTCCGTGGAAGAGAATCACTCGGCCTATTGGGACGCGCTTAAGGCGTATTTGAGGGGTTGCTGTCACTCCTCTATCTCTTATGTCAAGAAACAGGCGGCCAGAGAGGAGGAGGAATTGGCCACTCAAAATAGAGTGCTTGAACATAGATTTACCTCAGACCCTTCTGAAGGAAACAGATTCCAGTGGCTACAGGCTGGGAGGAAATATCTTTTGTTCCTGCAAGATAAGGCTAAGAGACATGTCTTCTTCATGAACCAGAGATATTTTGAGCAAGGGAACCAATCTAGTAGTTTACTTGCGTTCCTGGTGCGCCAATCCACTAGCTCACCTGCGGTCCTTAAGATCAGAGACTCCGGTGGCGATTCAATCACCTCCGTCACTGGCATTCTGAAGGTGTTTCTGGACTTCTATAGGAACCTATATGAGTCCAGGCTGACTGTGTCAAGGGAGGAGATCGCTGAATACTTGCGGGATCTGGAGTTTCCCAGACTGACTTTGGCCCAGAGGTCGGCCTTGGATGAGCCCATTAGCATGGAAGAGATGGTGGAGGCGATGGGAGCCCTCAATAGGGGTAAGGCGTCTGGCCCAGATGGACTCCCGATTGAAATATTTGACAAGTATAGGGGGGAGCTGGCTCCAGCTCTCCTGGAGACGGCTGAGGCTTCGTTCCGCAGGGGACGGTTACCTGATTCCTTCTATGAGGCAACCATCGTGCTACTATTGAAACCAGATAAGGATCCATTGGATTGTGGCTCATACAGACCGATCTCTCTGTTGAACTCTGATTACAAAATTCTTACTAAAATTCTAGCAACTAGACTCAATAAAGTGATCTCCTCCATAATACATGAGGATCAGTCTGGATTCATTCCGGGTAGAAGTACCTCGGATAATCTGAGGAGGGCACAGGTGATTCTACAGATGGGCACCAAGTTAGAGGAGGATTGGGCTTTGGTCTCCCTGGATGCGGCCAAGGCCTTTGACTCTATAGAATGGCCATACCTGCTGGAGGTACTGCGGGCATTTGGTTTCGGCAACGATTTTATTAGATGGATTGAGATTATATATAAAGCTCCAACGGCTAACATTCAGGTGGGAGGCGGAGTATCGGAAACTTTCCCTTTGGGGAGGGGAACCAGGCAGGGTTGTCCTCTATCCCCTCTTCTGTTCGCCCTTGCCATGGAACCGTTGGCAGTGCGCATTCGGACGGACCCAATCTACCGGGGAGTGAGACATCGTAAGGGAGATGAACGTTTGTCTCTGTATGCAGACGACCTGTTATTGTTTGCTTCTGACCCGGATTCCTCCATTCCTAGAGCCGTAGAGTTAATCGACCGATTTGGGGAGTTCTCGGGCCTGTCAATAAATTGGTCAAAATCGTACCTCCTCTTCCTATCTCGGGACAGGAAGGAAATGATGAACACCCACATATGTAGAGTTCCAGTGGTGGATCATTTTAAATACCTGGGGATTATATTGACGGGAAACCCTTCGGAGATGATAGCAAGAAATATTGCCCCCTTATTATCACACCTCGGGGAGAAATTTAATAGATGGAGCCAACTCCCGCTCTCAGTGGCGGGAAGAATTAATCTCCTTAAAATGATAGTGCAACCAAAGTGTCTTTACATAACCCAACATGTATTCGTACAGATTCCTCGCTCTTTCTTTCGGTCCCTGGAATCTTTAATGATCACCTTTGTCTGGGGTCCTTCCAGATCAAGGGTCCAATTGGCCAAATTACAGAGACCCAGGGACATGGGGGGTATGGCCCTTCCTGATCTGTACATATACTATCTGGCCGGACAATTGAAATATTTGGGACAATGGACACTTCCTGGGGTGAGGGGTTCTCCGGAGGGTCTTCTGGCAGAGCTCACAGGTATGGATCTCCTATGGCCATTGTTGACGGACCACAAGAGGGCTCCTGAGGGTTGGGTCCTCCCAATACACAAACTGGGGGCCAGGGTCTGGAAAGAGGCTAAAACCATTTTTGGTTTCCATGATATGCCAACTGAGATACCCCTATGGGATAACCTGGACCTTCCACACTTTTGTGGGCTGCCGGGGTTTGGCGAATGGAGGAATCGAGGAATAGTCTCCCTGGGATCACTGGTCCGGGATGGTGATCTCCGCCCCTTTGCGCAACTGCGTGCAGAATTTGATTTGCCGGAATCTCATGGGTTTCAGTATCTCCAGATTAGGCACGCCTTTCGGGCTCAGTTCTCTGGTCGTGGGATTAGATTCTCTTCCTTTCCAGTCATTGGAATTATCAGATCACAGGGCCCTGGAGGCCTCATTTCCAAATTGTACTCCTCCCTTATCCGGGCCAAGGCCATGAACAGTCCTCTTTCTGTCCGGGAGAGGTGGAGTGTCAGGATCCCTGAAATTGATGATGTAGTGTGGGACGACATTGTCGAATCCCACACGCTAGTCTCTCCTGCAGTCAATAATAGACTGATTCAGTTATACATAATACACCAAAGTTATATGACTCCTCAGAGACTGAACAAGATGAAAAAGGTGAATAATCTGGTGGGGGTGGGTTGTCCAAGATGCGGGAGAGACGGTGCTGATTTCTGGCACATGATATGGGATTGCCGGGTCATTCTATCCTATTGGAGTGAGGTTGTAACGACTCTGTCCACCATACTTCAGAAAGGAGTTGCTCTGTGCCCAATTCTGTGTCTATTTGGGGTGGTGGATGTACGCTCCTGGTCCCAAAGTGAAAACTTGCTAATAAAAAAGGTATTATTTTTGGCCCGGAAGGGCATTATACTAAATTGGATGGGCATCCACCCTCCAACTAGAGCCTCATGGATTGCATTGGTAAATGCTATAATTCCGTCAGAACACTATGTTTATAAGATAAGAGGTTCTTTAAATAAATTCGACAAAATATGGGGTAGATGGATGGGCTCGCCCTTGACCGGAGGATCACCCGGCTCCCTAGCTGATAGCCTACAGTCGGTACTGGCGTGATAGTAACTAATGGTACTCCGACGGGTGGAAAGGAGAAATACGTGGTTTATGATATAATGTATTGGGGATATTACGAGACCTCTGTAATCTGGGTTGCGCTTCTCTTATTGGTGTGGGCTTTTTGCCCCAGAATGGATATCTTTCGAGAACTGACACCTCTGCAATGATTAATGTGCTAAGGCCAGATTGAAAGTAATAGTTGTTGATTTAATTGTTGTTGCTTTATTACCCTGCTTATCAAACAGTATACGTGTATACTTGTAAAGTACAAATTGCTGACTTATCCTATAATGTAATGTCTTACTTAACCTTCAATAAAACGAGTTTAAAAAAAAAAAACACTACATGCTAACCCACCCAATCTCGATACTTCAATCTTATCCTTCTTACAAAAACGCACTACCGTACTTCCACGAAAAAAAGACACTGTCTTATATTTTATTTGCCCCGAAAAAAGCACTAGATCTTATTTTCGGGGAGTGTAATACTAATATGAAAAGACTGACCCTCCCATCCTCTTTTTTTTACTATTTTTATTTTAGTAATCCCACTAGGGGACTATAAGGATCAGAAGTCTGATCGCTCATTCATTTCTGTTGATCAAAGCAGCACAGCTCTGATCAGCATAAATGCTGCGTTGTTGTTACAGCTGCTGCTTTTCCGGCTTTAAGAGGAACTATGACATAATAGCGACAGGATTCATCACGTGACCTGTCGCTACCATGACAGTCTTTAGCTGCCGGTGATCACATCATGGTCCTCCGATGGCGGCGGTGAAATGCGCGTTTCTCACTGCAACGATTTAAAACGCACTGTCACATTTTGACAGTGCGATTTAAGTGGTTAACAGGCGTGGGTGGATCGCGGATCCACCTGTGCCTGTAAGCCACACATGTCAGCTGTTCTAATCAGCAGACATGTGCAGGGATCGCCACTGGCTCACTGCAGCAGCCAGCGGTGATCACCCCTTCATGATTTTGGATGTACCGTTACATCCTAGGTTATGAAGGGGTTAATACTATATTGCTATATTAACCATAACAATTTTTATACAATATCCCATTCTTAAGGCCCCGTTACACGCAACGATGTATCTAACGATATATCGCCAGGGTCACGGATTCCGTGATGCACATCCGGCATCGTTAGCGACGTCGTTGCGTGTGACAGGAAGGAACGACCGTTAACGATGGAAAATACTCACCTTATCGTCCATCGTTGACACGTCTTTCCTTTTCAAAACATCGTTGATTGTAGAGGTCGCAGGTAGTTCGTCGTTCCCAAGGCAGCACATATCGATACGTGTGACACCTCGGGAACGACGAGCTACAGCTTACCTGCGGCTGACGGCAATGCGGAAGGAAGGAGGTGGGCGGGATGTTACGGCCGCTCATCTCCGCCCCTCCGCTTCTATTGGACGGCCGCTTAGTGACGTCGCTGTGACGCCGCATGAACCGCCCCCTTAGAAAGGAGGCGGTTCACCGGCAACAGCAACGTTGCAGGGAAGGTAAGTCTGTTTGACGGCTCCTAACGATTTTGTGCGCCACGGGCAGCAATTTGCCTGTGACGCACAAACAGCGGGGCGGGTGCTTTCACCAGTAATATTGCTGCGTGTAACACCCCCTTTATCTATGTAATCCAGACAATGTCATCATTACAACATTTTTCATCAATAGACCTATAATCCCCACAATTCCAAATCCCTCATATACATCCTTATTATTTTTCTTTTTCAGGGGATCCACCCCTACTACAACTAATTTGTTGTCCCGGGCGAATACCAGCCAGCCCGGTAATCTCAACAGGTAAGTCACCATTCAAATAAATACCAATCTATGAAGAAGCAAAATAAAATTAAAACTTATACATAAAACCAACAAACCATCATTAAAAACACTACATGCTAACCCACCCAATCCCGATACTTCAATCTTATCCTTCTTACAAAAACGCACTACCGTACTTCCACGAAAAATTTTTTGCCCCAAAAAAAGTACTAGGTCTTATTTTTTTGGGGAGTGTAATACTAATATGAAAAGACTGACCCACCCATCCACTTTTTTTTTACTTTTTTTTATTTTACTAATCCCACTAGGGGACTATAAGGATCAGAAGTCTGATCGCTCATTTATTTCTGTTGATCAGAGCAGCACAGTTCTGATCAGCAGAAATGCTGCGTTCTTATTACAGCTGCTGCTTTGCCGGCTTTAACAGGAACTATGTCATGATAGCGACAGGAGTCATCACATGACCTGTCGCTACCATGACAACCATCGGCTGCCCGTGATCATGTAGCGCCCCTGAGACTAGTCGCTACAGGGTATATCATTATATCCTCCCTGGGCAGGTCAAGATGTTAATCTGGTAAGTTCTACACACACCTCACACCACCATACAGCAGGGAGAAGCAGTCACTAGGAAAGGGTTAACAATGTTTCTACAAACACAGTTAGGAAGTGACTCAGCCAGTTCTTAGCAAACCCAAGTAGCCATGACAACTTGCAAAGGTTTGGGCATAGGCAGTTAGGAGTAGAGACACTATTGGCCCGGCAGAACAAGCTTAGACACGAAACAGAGCCGACGCACAGTGTGCAGCTCCCCTCAGGGAGGCTGTCAGGCCTTCAGGGAGGCAGAACAGAGCTGTCTGGATGTAACACCAAACAGACAGCACAACCAAGCTGGGGCCAGTAACATCTAGGGAGAGACGGGACCCGGCACTTGCACTCGTGGACTAAAAGGGGTGCAGTCGCCAGAGCACGGGATTGAGCACAGAAGAGGTACAGAGCTCTAGTTCGGGTTGCTGGGGCGTGACAGCAGAGAGAGAGAGAGAGCCTGGGGAGATGGGACAGAGGTCCGACCCACGAGAGGTTAAGGCTGCCGCCACTACGGACCGGGACCGGGGAAGAGTACAGAGTTGTGCATGGAGGAGAAAAACCTGACTCTGTGAGTAACTGCCACTGCCCTGCGCTCCGGCGCTCCCATGGACTGCTGCCCCCGTTCTCACCAACCTTCCTGGGCACCCCTCTTCGTCCGTGGGAAGCGATACTGTCCCGGCTGCACCTAACACCTGCCCCGGAGAGAGACTGTGCAGCGGCGGCTAATTCCTGGCCGCATGCCAAGTGTTGCGCTGCAAAGCATCCCCGCTGAGCATCCAGTACTGCCCTTGGGAGAGGACTAGTCGCAGGAAGGGTCAGCGGCGGAGTAGGCCGGGACCCCAGTCACTACTGCAACCGGTGACGTGCTTCCCAGGGGCCTGTCACCTTCATTCCATCCCCGTCTGTATTGGACACTTGTCCGTTTGCTGTTTTTGTGTTTTTTTTCATGTAGCCGACGGGGTCATGAAACCGGATCAGGCCAGTCACAGCTACCCCAAAGAATCACTGGCCCACTGATGAGTAACCTAAGGCCCCGTGGACGCTACAATCACATCACGGGGCCTCCGATGGCAGCAGGGAAAGGCGCGTTTCCCGCTGCAGCGATTTAAAACGCAGTGTCACATTTTGACAGCGCGATTTAAGTGGTTAACAGGCATGGATGTGTTGCGGATCCACCTGTGCCTGTTAGCCACGCATGTCAACTGTTCTAATCGGCAGACATGTGCAGGGATCGCCAGTGGCTCACCGCAGCAGCCAGCGGTGATCACCCCTTCATGATTTTGGATGTACCGTTACATCCTAGGTTGTGATGGGGTTAATACTATCTTGCTATATTAACCATAACAATTTTTGCACAATATCCCATTCTTATCCATGTTTTCCAGACAGTGTCATCATTAGAACATTTTTCATCAATAGATCCATAATCCCCACAATTCCAAATCCCTCATATACATTCTTCTTATTTTTCTTTTTCAGGGGATCCACCCCTACTACAACTAATTTGTTGTCCCGGGCGAATACCAGCCAGCCCGGTAATCTCAACAGGTAAGTTGCCATTCAAATAAATACCAATCAATGAAGAAGCAAAATAAAATTAAAACCTCTAGATAAAACCAACAAACCATCATTAGCCTCTACACGACATTTGACGTTTTGGGTACGTCATGATGAAAGTCCATGCCATTCTGACCAAAGACGTATCCAGTATGCCATGGTGATCGCTGTACCCCCGCCATCGCAGCCAGATCTCCAACTGATCTTGTGGCCTGGACCCGGCGCTCACTGCCAGGAGTGGTGACTGCGCCGCTCCCAGTAGTTTAACCCCCTAAATGCTACGATCAATACGATCGCAACATTCAGGAGGCGGGGAAAGGAATCACTTTTCCCTGGCGATCGGGCCCCTGTAATGTGATTACAGGGATCCAATCGCTGCCTGGGTCGTCAACGTGACGACGCTGGGTCACCCAACTATGGAGTGCCTCACAGATCATGCCGGATGCACGGCCTGTGAGGTGAAGTAACGATCGCGGGTCGCAACATTCAGGAGGTAGGGAGAGGAATCGCTTACAGTTAGGTCCAGAAATATTTGGACAGTGACACAATTTTCGCGAGTTGGGCTCTGCATGCCACCACATTGGATTTGAAATGAAACCTCTACAACAGAATTCAAGTGCAGATTGTAACGTTTAATTTGAAGGTTTGAACAAAAATATCTGATAGAAATTGTAGGAATTGTACACATTTCTTTACAAACACTCCACATTTTAGGAGGTCAAAAGTAATTGGACAAATAAACCAAACCCAAACAAAATATTTTTATTTTCAATATTTTGTTGCGAATCCTTTGGAGGCAATCACTGCCTTAAGTCTGGAACCCATGGACATCACCAAACGCTGGGTTTCCTCCTTCTTAATGCTTTGCCAGGCCTTTACAGCCGCAGCCTTCAGGTCTTGCTTGTTTGTGGGTCTTTCCGTCTTAAGTCTAGATTTGAGCAAGTGAAATGCATGCTCAATTGGGTTAAGATCTGGTGATTGACTTGGCCATTGCAGAATGTTCCACTTTTTTGCACTCATGAACTCCTGGGTAGCTTTGGCTGTATGCTTGGGGTCATTGTCCATCTGTACTATGAAGCGCCGTCCGATCAACTTTGCGGCATTTGGCTGAATCTGGGCTGAAAGTATATCCCGGTACACTTCAGAATTCATCCGGCTACTCTTGTCTGCTGTTATGTCATCAATAAACACAAGTGACCCAGTGCCATTGAAAGCCATGCATGCCCATGCCATCACGTTGCCTACACCATGTTTTACAGAGGATGTGGTGTGCCTTGGATCATGTGCCGTTCCCTTTCTTCTCCAAACTTTTTTCTTCCCATCATTCTGGTACAGGTTGATCTTTGTCTCATCTGTCCATAGAATACTTTTCCAGAACTGAGCTGGCTTCATGAGGTGTTTTTCAGCAAATTTAACTCTGGCCTGTCTATTTTTGGAATTGATGAATGGTTTGCATCTAGATGTGAACCCTTTGTATTTACTTTCATGGAGTCTTCTCTTTACTGTTGACTTAGAGACAGATACACCTACTTCACTGAGAGTGTTCTGGACTTCAGTTGATGTTGTGAACGGGTTCTTCTTCACCAAAGAAAGTATGCGGCGATCATCCACCACTGTTGTCATCCGTGGACGCCCAGGCCTTTTTGAGTTCCCAAGCTCACCAGTCAATTCCTTTTTTCTCAGAATGTACCCGACTGTTGATTTTGCTACTCCAAGCATGTCTGCTATCTCTCTGATGGATTTTTTCTTTTTTTTCAGCCTCAGGATGTTCTGCTTCACCTCAATTGAGAGTTCCTTAGACCGCATGTTGTCTGGTCACAGCAACAGCTTCCAAATGCAAAACCACACACCTGTAATCAACCCCAGACCTTTTAACTACTTCATTGATTACAGGTTAACGAGGGAGACGCCTTCAGAGTTAATTGCAGCCCTTAGAGTCCCTTGTCCAATTACTTTTGGTCCCTTTAAAAAGAGGAGGCTATGCATTACAGAGCTATGATTCCTAAACCCTTTCTCCGATTTGGATGTGAAAACTCTCATATTGCAGCTGGGAGTGTGCACTTTCAGCCCATATTATATATATATTTGTATTTCTGAACATGTTTTTGTAAACAGCTAAAATAACAAAACTTGTGTCACTGTCCAAATATTTCTGGACCTAACTGTATGTCTCCCTGGCGATTGGGCCCCTGTTATGCGATACCTTGTTAACCCTGCGTCATCACCATGATGACCTAGGGTTACAGAACTACGGACCATGCTGCCTGCATGATGTGTAAGGTGAAGTGTGAGAGCTGCTGATGCCGTGACACTTATAATTCCCTGCAGTGATCAAGTTCTGCAGGCGATTATATCAGTGATCAGATCACTGACACTTAGGCCGGCTTCTCACTTGCGATTTTCTCGCAGTAGTGCAATGCGAAAAATTCTCGCATTGCACTTGGACCCATGTTAATCAATGAGGCAGCTCCCATCTGCTATTTCTTTGTCGCTCCATTGGGAGACCCAGACAATTGGGTGTATAGCTTCTGCCTCTGGAGGCCACACAAAGTATTACACTTTTAAAAAAGTGTAACCCCTCCCCTCTGCCTATACACCCTCCCGTTGACCACGGGCTCCTCAGTTTTATGCTTTGTGTGGAAGGAGGCACACATCCACTCATGCATTCTCATACATAGTTATGACGGATGGAAGAAAAGAGGACCCCTATGGGGTCCCCGGCATGTTCCCTTCTCACCCCACTATGTCGGCGGTGTTGTTAAGGTTGAGGTATCCATTGCGGGTACAGAGGCTGGAGCCACATGCCGTCTCCTTCACCATCCCTTATGCGGCTCTGGGAGAAGTGGGAGCATAAACGGTCATCCACGTGCTGGGACCGTGCTCCATCCGCAGCCCCTGGTGGAACCTGCCGGACCGGAGCTTCTTCACCCCCAGGGACCGGGCCCTGCAACTTTAGTACTTTTGGTACTCTGTGTCCCCATGTGGGGACTGTACAGGGAGGGTGGTCGCTCCTTCTCCCCGGAAGTCCCGCGGTAGTTCCGTCCGTTTTTTTTTTTGGCAGACTTCCGCGCCCACCGTGCTTGCTTGTCGGGCACGGTCGTAAATTTAGTCCCCGGCTTTGCCGCGGCCTAGTCGCGAAAAATCCCGCCCCCGGGCCTGCCTGTCAGGGGTAAGGGCGGGATTACCGACATGACGTCGGCTTTGAGGGCTGGAGCATCTTTGCATGTCTCCTCCCCCCCTCATTGACCACTTTGGGGCCTCCAGATTCCCGCTTTTTGCCGGCGCCGCCCGCGGCTCCACGCCCCCCCTGAGAGCTCCGGCGGCCATTTTTGGCATTCTGCCGGTGTATGCTTCTCAGCTGCAAAGCTCTACAGCTCCGGGGGATCCACGACAGGGAATCTGGAGGACACACCGCTCGTTAGCGGTTGGTAACCCACACCGGTCACCCGGTGCTGGTTCCCCTAGGGTGCCGGGATATATATATATATATTCGGAAAGGCTGTATACCCTTTTCCCATATACCCTCAGTGGTCACTCTCCTGAGAGACACCGATTGCTTACAGCATGTCGTCCACAAGGAGCAAAGCCCCTAAGACACAGACTTTTTTCGCGGCCTGTACCTCTTGTAGGGCTATGTTGCCTGCGGGATCCACCTACCCTCACTGTGATCAATGCACGACTCCTGCCACGCTTGCTCAGCCGGAGCCTCGGGCACTGGTGGGCCCCTCGGCTCATGTAGATCCCCCTGCTCCCCCTTAGCAGTCAGCAGGGACAGAGACACCGTCGTTGGCCTCTTTCGCTGAGACACTCTCCCAGTCACTTTCTCAATCCATTGCACAGTCTATGGACAAATGGCCATCTAAGCTGCTTGAGGCATTACAGTCCAGACCGGACCCTTCACAGGCCCCGGCCCCTGTTCGTTTGTCTCCTCCAGGCCCTTCTCGGTCCGCGCCGCATCGCGCTCCCAGGATAGCCTAGGTCCCAGGCGGAGGACTCCTGCCCGGATCGCAGCCCCAGGCCGGCTAAGCAGCCTCGCTGGGACTCTTCCCCGGCCTCCTCATACTGCTCTGGATCTCAGCTTGAGGACTCTCAGGAAGACGAGGCGGACGTGGGAGCTCAGGGCTCTGACCCTGACTTCACCCTTAACCTTGATGCCCCTGAAGGGGACGCCTTAGTAAATGATCTTATCTCGTCCATCAACGAGGTGTTGGATCTCTCACCCCCACCTCCTCCTGCAGAGGAGCCGGCTTCTCGGCAGGAGAAACACCAATTTCGATTTCCCAAACGTACTCGCAATACGTTTTTTGATCACTCTAACTTCAGGGACGCTGTCCAGAAGCCCAGAGCGGTTCCGGACAAGCGCTTTGCTAAACGGCACACTGACACGCGTTATCCCTTTCCACCTGAAGTCGTTAAGGGCTGGGCACACTCCCCCAAGGTTGATCCTCCAGTCTCTAGATTGGCCGCTAGGTCCGTTGTGTCTGTTGCCGATGGCTCATCCCTGAAGGATGCCACTGACAGACAGATAGAGCTCTTGGTGAAGTCTATTTATGAGGCTACGGGCGCATCTTTTGCCCCGGCCTTTGCGGCCGTGTGGGCTCTCCAAGCAATCTCGGCATGTCTGACTGAGATTAATGTCGTCACGCGGAATTCTGCCCCGCATGTTTCATCCTTGACCTCTCAGGCATCAGCATTTTCGTCCTACACCATGAACGCCGTCCTGGACTCCGCTAGCCGTACGGCCGTGGCATCCGCTAACTCATGAGACTGGAGGATCCACCTTGGGACAGTGAGCCCAACCCTTAACGACTTCAGATGGGAAGGGGTAACGCGTGTCAGTGAGGCGCTTAGTAAAGCGCTTGTCCGGGACCGCTCTGGGCTTCTGGACAGCGTCCCTGAAGTTAGAGTGATCAAGAAACGTATTGCGTGTACGTTTGGGGAACCGAAACTGGTGTTTCTCCTGCTCTCAGGGCCACTCGGTGATCCCTTACTTGGACGATCTCCTAGTCAGGGCTCCTTCTCTGGTGGCGTGTCAACGGAGTCTTACCGTCACTCTGGCGACTCTCCAACAGTTCGGGTGGATCATCAATTTCCCGAAATCCAAGTTGACGCCGACCCAATCACTGACTTACCTCGGGATGGAGTTCCATACCCAGCCAGCGTTAGTCAAGCTACCGTGGGACAAACAGCTTTCTCTGCAGGCGGGAGTGCAGTCCCTTCTTCGGGGTCAGTCACACTCCTTAAGGCGCCTCATGCACTTCCTGGGGAAGATGGTTGCAGCTATGGAGGCAGTGCCATTTGCGCAATTCCATCTACGGCCACTCCAATGGGACATTCTTCGCAAATGGGACAAGAGTTCGGCTTCTCTCGACAAGAACATCTCTCTTTCCCTCGCAACCAAAACATCTCTTCGGTGGTGGTTCCTCCCCACATCTCTGTCCCGGGGGAAAATCCTTCCTACCCCCAACCTGGGCCGTGGTCACCACGGACGCGAGCCTGTCAGGTTGGGGAGCGGTCTTTCTTCACCACAGGGCTCAAGGAACCTGGATTCCAATAGAATCATCCCTTCAGATCAATATCCTGGAGATAAGGGCAGTATATCTAGCCCTATTGGCTTTCCATCGGTGGCTGGAGGGCAGGCAGATCCGAATCCAGTCGGACAACGCCACTGCCGTCGCCTACATCAACCACCAAGGCGGCACTCGCAGTCGTCAAGCCTTCCAGGAAGTCCGACGGATTCTGCAGTGGGTGGAAAACGCAGACTTCACCATCTCCGCAGTTCACATCCCGGGCGTAGAAAACTGGGAAGCAGATTTTCTCAGTCGTCAGGGCATGGACGTGGGGGAATGGTCTCTTCACCCAGACGTGTTTCGAGAGATCTGCCACTGCTGGGGAACGCCGGACGTCGATCTCATGGCGTCACGACACAACAACAAGGTCCCGGCCTTCATGGCACGGTCTCAGGATCACAGAAGCTCTGGCCGCGGACGCTTTGGTCCAGGATTGGTCGCAGTTTCGACTGCCATATGTGTTTCCCCCTCTGGCGATGCTGCCCAGGGTACTACGCAAAATCCGGTCCGACTGCCGTCGCGCCATTCTCGTCGCTCCAGACTGGCCGAGGCGGTCGTGGTATCCGGATCTGTGGCATCTCACGGTGGGTCAACCGTGGGCACTTCCAGACCGCCCAGACTTGCTGTCCCAAGGCCCGTTTTTCCATCTGAATTCTGTGGCCCTCAACCTGACTGTGTGTCCATTGAGTCCTGGCTCCTAGCGTCTTCAGGGTTATCTCAGGATGTAATTGCCACCATGAGACAAGCCAGGAACCAAATGTCCGCCAAGATCTATCACAGGACTTGGCAAATCTTCTTATCCTGGTGCTCTGATAACGGTTTTTCTCCATGGCCGTTTGCCTTACCCACATTTCTTTCATTCCTACAATTTGGAATGGATATGGGTTTGTCCCTCGGCTCTCTCAAGGGCCAAGTGTCGGCGCTCTCCGTGTTTTTTCAAACGCGACTAGCCAGACTTCCGCAGGTCCGCACGTTCCTGCAGGGGGTTTGCCACATGGTCCCACCTTGCAAACGTCCGTTGGAACCTTGGGATCTTAACAGGGTCCTGACGGCTTTTCAAAAGCCGCCTTTTGAGCCGTTGCGGGATGTCTCTCTCTCCCGTCTTTCTCAGAAGGTGGCCTTCCTGGTTGCAGTCACATCACTTCGGAGAGTGTCGGAGCTTGCAGCGCTGTCATGCAAATCTCCTTTCCTGGTTTTCCACCAGGATAAGGTGGTTTTGCGTCCTGTCCCGGAATTCCTCCCTAAGGTGGTATCCCCTTTTCATCTAAATCAGGATATCTCCTTTCCTTCCTTTTGCCCTAATCCAATTCACCAGTGTGAGAAGGATTTACACTCCTGGCCGCTGTTACCTGCACTCAGCTCCAGAGCTGTAATCTGAGCTCCAGCGTCTGCCTGATCTGTCTGCAGCTGTGCTGACCTGACCAGCAATCGCCGGGGAATCCATCACTCGGTGCTCGCTGTTCAGGCTGCACTCTGGAGCTCAGGGGACAGCTCCGGGGTTCAGTGCATGTAACCGCGGCCAGGACTGGTTTTACAGGAGATTCCTCCGGTAGCCAGGCTGACCCGGTATGCAAGTGTCAGGATCCGTGTGACATGCGCATGCCACCCGGATTCTGACTTGCATGGGGGTGAGAGAGCTGAGAATCGCATCAAATCGCAGCATGCTGCGATTTCAAGGAGAGCCCGTGTATCGTCTGGAAAAACAGGGAAATGGAGACAGCCTCATTAGAAACCATTTGCAAGATTGCAAACCGTTTCTCAATGCGAGGGAATTTGCAGGACAAAAACGCTAGTGGAGAAGAGGCCTTAGGCTGAGACCACACGTGAGTTAGCGCAAGTTCTCGCATGACACTCGGCTCACACTCGCAGCACAGCGAGAGCCGAGTGTCATGCGAGTGCAATGCAACTGTGGTCCGATCGTGCGATCAGACCAGTTGCGGAGGGGAGGGCCAACACTGCAGAGGGGAGGAGGAGGGCAGGGCCGGCGCTGAGGAGGGGAGGGCCGGTGCTGCGAAGGAGAGGGAGGGATTTATTTCCCTATCTCCTCCATTGCCGGCTGATGTGAGAATCGCACTGCACTCGCGGTACACCAGTGTAATGCGAGAGCAATGCAATGTTTTAATAGCATACGGAGAACAGTGAAAGCTGGGCACTAATCACTGACCGCTCCACCACACACACGTGGTACTCCTATTACAATCCACCGATGCTGCGGGACCAACTTGCTCCGGTAAAAAAAAGCAATAAACTACTAGAGGTGCTCCTGCCAAGCATAGAACAGTCCACTAGAAAAATTGAGAGAGCAGGGCACTAACTCAGTGGTAGTTTAAAAATACCTTTATTTCAGCATACAGGTTACATCAAAAACGTGGGGGGAGGAGAAAACACAGATGTCCGGCACAACAGATGACGGCCGTTTCGTGCTCAGCAAGCAATTCAACAGATCTACCTAGATAGGGTAGATCTGTTGAAGTGCTTGCTGAGCACGAAACGGCTGTGCCGAACGTCTGTGTTTTTTCCTCCCCCCACATTTTTGATGTAACCTGTATGCTGAAATAAAGGTATTTTTAAGCTACCACTGAGTTAGTGCCTTGCTCTCTCAATTTTTCCAATGCAATGTTTCTCTTGAACCCGTAGACTTGAATGGGTGCAAGTGTAACAGGATTGCATTGCACCTGCAGCATGCTGCGACTGTTTTCTCGGTCCGATTAGGGCTGAGAAAATAATCGCTCATGGGAGCTGCCCCATAGAGTACTATTGGTCTGAGTGGAATGCGATTTTTTTATTGCGTCCCAGTAGCTCCGTATTATTCGCCGTGTCTGCTAGGCCTTACTAAAAAAGTAAAGATAAAGTTAAAAAAAAAGTTAAAAGTATTAAAAAAAAAAAAATTGGGGAAAAAATAAAATTAAATATTCCAATAAATATGTATATTTATGTAATAAAAACAAAAACACTGCACAACTTTGGTATTGCCGTGTCCATAACAATTCGAGCTATAAAACTCTCACACTAGTTAGCCCCTTCAGTGAACACAGTAAAAAAAATAAAAAATGTAGCAAAAACTATGTGTTTTCATCATACACCTGCCCAAAAAAATTGAGTAAAACGCGATAAAAAAGTCACATGTAAATAAACATGGTACAACTGAAAACATCATCTTGTCCCGCAAAAAAACAAGCAACCATATAGCTACATCAGTGAAAAAATAAAAAAAATGTAGGTCTCAGAATACAGCAATGCAAAAACTTTTTTTTCCTAAAAAATAATTTTTTGGGTGTTAAAGCATCAAAACATAAAAAACTATATAAATGAGGTATCCCTGTAACTGTACAGACCCAAAGAATAAAACTGTTTTATCGCTTTTATTTCACAGTAAAGAACATAAAAAAAAAATCTTGAATTTCTGTTTCTTCTTGATTCTGCCTCACAAAGAGTGGATCACAAAGCAATCAGAAAATATGTGGCCCAAAATAGTACCAATAAAAACTCCAATTCATCCCGCAAAAATCAAGCCTTCACATGACTGTCAGCAGAAAAGTAAAAAACTGCAGTCTTCAAAATCCAGTGATGCAAAAACAATCTTTACTTTGTAAAAAGCAATTTTTAGTGTGATAGTCGCCAACAAAAAAAAACACCGCATAAATCTGGTATCACTGTAATCGTACTGCCCTGAGGAATAAAGCCGCCTAATCACTTATACCACAAGATGAATGGCGCAAAAAATAAATAAAGCCAATTCTTCAATCGCTATTGATTTGTTCATTCTGCCGCTAAAAGCTTGCAGTACAGTGCAGCTCATATTTATCCTGCGTTCTACGGTGAGCGCTTACACTGGAGACTACATGTAAATCTCTGAAAAACATGATTCAAACATAATTCTCAAATGAAAATTCACTGTAATGAGGCAGAGAAAGTCACTTTGACCTCTCGTCTGGCCTGTGGTCCGGCAGAGTCCATATTTTTATGCCTTTTTTCAAACGTGCACAAAAGTGCAATCAACAACAGTTTTTGTTCATCATTAAAAAGATGGATACCGCTGAACAAATGGAGTCCAGAGTAACTCTGCTGCCTCATTAGTGAATGGATCTGTGGTGCGTTTCATCTGAATCACGTATCTCAGAGATGCAGTTTAAAACCCCGATGTAAGTGCTCAGCGTAGAGCACAGGATAAAGGGGAACTAATTTAAAATGTTTGCAATCTTTAATTCTGCAACTTTTACTGTGTTTGGACTTTCCAGAGAGTAAATTGTCACTACACCCGTAAATGAATACTTAGAGAGGTGTAATTTCCAAAATTTGGTCACTTGAGGGGGATTTCTTCAGTTCTGCCGCTTAGGGGCTCTGCAAATTGAGTCCGCAAACTATTCTAGGAAAACCTGTGCTCCAAAAATCACATAGCGCTCCTTCCCTCCTGAGCCCTGTGGTGCAGCCAAATAGTACTGTACAGTCACATGTGGGGTATTGCCACATTCAGGACAAATTATGCAACACAATATCGGACCTTTTTTTTTATTTATTACCCTTGTAAAATTTTCAAATCTGGGGTTAAAACAACATTTTAGTGGTAAAAATGTAATTATTTTTCTTTACTGCCAAATAGTATAACATTTTGTGACACACCTGTGGTGTCAATATACTCACTGCACCTCTGGATGAATTAATTGAAAGGTGCAGCTTTTAACATGGAGTCACTTGTGGGGGATTTCTGTGCTCTGCCAATGTGACATGGCAATCGCAAACCAATGCAACTACATCTGATCTCAAATATGGTGCTCCTTTCCTTCTTGACTTTGCAATGTACCTCAAAATTAGTTTTCTTTGTCGCTCCATTGGGAGACCCAGACAATTGGGTGTATAGCTTCTGCCTCCGGAGGACACACAAAGTATTACACTTTAAAAAGTGTAACCCCTCCCCTCTGCCTATACACCCTCCCGTGGATCACGGGCTCCTCAGTTTTATGCTTTGTGTGGAAGGAGGCACACATCCACTCATGCATTCTCAACTTAGTTATGTCGGTTGGAAGAAAAGAGGGCCCCCACGGGGCCCCCGGCATGTTCCCTTCTCACCCCACTACGTCGGCGGTGTTGTTAAGGTTGAAGTACCCATTGCGGGTACAGAGGCTGGAGCCACATGCCGTCTCCTTCACCATCCCTTATACGGCTCTGGGAGAAGTGGGATCCTAAGCGGTCATCCATTTACTGGGACCGTGCTCCATCCGCAGCCCCTGTAGGAACCTGCCGGACCGGAGCCTCTTCAACCTCAGGGACCGGGCCCTGCAACTCAAAGGTACTCTGTGTCCCCATAGGGGACTGTGCAGGGAGCGCACCTTCTTCCTGGAAGCCGCGGCGGCTGCTGAATTCAGGAGGCCGGTGGACTTCCGCGCCGACCGTGCCTGCTTGTCGGGCGCGGTCTCAAATTTAGTCTCCGGCTTCATCGCGGCGTAGTCGCAAAAATCCCGCCCCCGGGCCTGCCTGTCAGGGGTAAGGGCGGGATTACCGACCTGACGTCGGATGTGAGGGCTGGAGCATCCTGCATGTTTCCTCCCCCCTCACTGATCACTGTGGGGACCCCAGATTCCCGCACTTTGCTGGCGCCGCCCACGGCTCCACTCTTTCCCTGAGAGCTCCGGCAGCCATTTTTTGGCATTCTGCCGGTGGACGATTCTCAGTGAACAGCTCTACAGCTCCGGGGGATCCAAGGCAGGGAATCTGGAGGACACACTCCGCTCGTTAGCGGTCGGTAAGCCACACCGGTCACCCGGTGCTGGTCCCCCTAGGGTGCCGGATTAGATACGTATATATCTATATCTATCTGTTCGGTGGGCTGTATACCCCTTTCCCATATACCCTCAGTGATCACTCTCCTAGGAGACAACAGCATGTCGTCCACAAGGAGCAAAGCTGCTAAGGCACAGGGTTTTTTTGCGGCCTGTACCTCTTGTGGGGCTATGTTACCTGCGGGTTCCACCTACCCTCACTGTGAGCAATGCTCGACCCCTGTTTCGCTTGCTCAGCCGGAGCCTCGGACACTGGTGGGCCCCTCGGCTCATGTAGACCCCCCTGCTCCCCCTGACCAGGCTGCAGGGACAGAGTTCGCCTCTTTTGCTGAGAAACTCTCTGAGTCACTTTCTCAATCCATTGCACAGTCTATGGACAAATGGTCTTCTAAGCTGCTAGAGGCTTTGCAGTCCAGACCGGACCTTTCACAGGCCCCGGCCCCTGTTGGCTCGTCGCCTCCAGGCCCCTCTCGGTCCGCGCCGCAGCGCGCTCCCAGGTTGGCCCCTCGGTCTCAGGCAGAGGACTCCTGCCCGGACCGTAGTCCTAGACCGGCTAAGCGGGCTCGCTGGGACTCTTCCCCGACTTCCTCTCGCTGCTCGGGATCCCAGCTTGAGGACTCTCTGGAGGACGAGGCGGACGTCGCAGCTCAGGGCTCTGACCCTGACGTCGCCCTTAACCTTGATACACCTGAGGGGGACGCCTTAGTAAATGATCTTATCTCGTCCATCAACCAGGTGTTAGATCTCTCTCCCCCGCCTCCTCCTGTAGAGGAGTCGGCGTCTCAGCAGGAGAAACACCAGTTTCGGTTCCCCAAACGTACACGCAATACGTTTCTTGATCACTCTAACTTCAGGGACGCTGTCCAGAAGCCCAGAGCGGTCCCGGACAAGCGCTTTACTAAGCGCCTCACTGACACGCGTTACCCCTTCCCATCTGAAGTCGTTAAGGGTTGGGCTCACTGTCCCAAGGTGGATCCTCCAGTCTCATGATTGGCGACTAAATCCGTGGTGTCGGTTGCAGATGGCTCATCGCTAAAGGATGCCACTGACAGACAGATAGAGCTCCTGGTGAAGTCCATCTATGAGGCCACGGGCGCGTCTTTTGCCCCGGCCTTTGCAGCCGTGTGGGCACTCCAAGCTATCTCGGCTTGTCTGACTGAGATTAATGCTGTCACACGTAATTCTGCTCCACAAGTTGCGTCTTTGACCTCTCAGGCGTCAGCATTTTCATCCTACGCCATGAACGCCGTCCTGGACTCTGCTAGCCGTACAGCTGTAGCATCCGCTAACTCTGTGGCAGTCCGCAGGGCCATGTGGCTGCGCGAATGGAAGGCAGACTCGGCTTCCAAGAGGTTCTTAACCGGTTTGCCGTTTTCTGGCGACCGTTTGTTTGGCGAACGATTGGATGAGATTATTAAAGAATCCAAAGGAAAGGATTCCTCCTTACCCCAGGCCAAACCTAAGAGACCTCAACAGAGAAAGGTTCAATCGAGATTTCGGTCCTTTCGTCCCTCCGCCAAGTCCCAATCCTCTTCGTCCAACAGGCCGGAGAAAGGCCAGAGGAACTCCTATGCGTGGCGATCCAAGTCTCGCCCACAAAAGGCCGCAGGAAGCACTGCCTCCAAGACGGCTTCCTCATGACTCTCGGCCTCCCCTGACCGCATCCTCGGTCGGTGGCAGGCTCTCCCGCTTTGGCGACGCCTGGTGGCCACATGTTCAAGACCGATGGGTGAGAGACATTCTGTCTCATGGTTACAGGATAGAGTTCAGCTCTCGTCCTGCGGCTCGCTTCTTCAGAACCTCTCCGCCCCCCGCTCAGACCGACGCACTTTTTCAGGCAGTAGCCGCTCTAAACATGGAAGGAGTTGTGATCCCCGTTCCCCTTCAGGAACGTGGTCGCGGATTTTACTCCAACTTGTTCGTGGTGCCAAAAAAGGACGGGTCATTCCGTCCCGTTCTGGACCTCAAGCTACTCAACAGACATGTGAGAACCAGACGGTTCCGGATGGAATCTCTCCGCTCGGTCATCGCCTCAATGTCACAAGGAGACTTCCTAGCATCGATCGACATCAAGGATGCTTATCTCCATGTACCGATCGCACCCGAGCATCAACGTTTCCTGCGTTTCGCCATCGGGGACGAACACCTCCAGTTCGTGGCATTGCCTTTCGGCTTGGCGACAGCCCCACGGGTTTTCACCAAAGTCATGGCATCCGTTGTGGCGGTCCTGCATTCTCAGGGCCACTCGGTGATTCCCTACTTGGACGATCTCCTAGTCAGGGCCCCGTCTCGGGTGGCGTGTCAACAAAGTCTATCTGTCGCTCTGGCGACTCTCCAGCGGTTCGGGTGGATCATCAACTTCCCGAAATCCAAGTTGACACCGACCCAATCACTGACGTACCTTGGGATAGAGTTTCATACCCAGCAAGTGTTAGTCAAGCTTCCGAGCGACAAACAGCTTTCTCTGCAGGCAGGGGTGCAATCCCTTCTTCGGAGTCAGTCACACCCCTTAAGGCGCCTCATGCACTTCCTGGGGAAGATGGTGGCAGCTATAGAGGCAGTCCCGTTCGCGCAATTCCATCTTCGGCCACTCCAATGGGACATTCTCCGCAAATGGGACAGGAGTTCGGCTTCCCTCGACAGGAACGTCTCTCTTTAACTTGCAACCAAGACGTCACTTCAGTGGTGGCTCCTTCCCAATTCTCTGTCGCAGGGAAAATCCTTCCTACCCCCAACCTGGGCTGTGGTCACCACGAACGCGAGCCTGTCAGGGTGGGGAGCGGTTTTTCTCCACCACAGGGCTCAGGGAACCTGGACTCCGATAGAGTCATCCCTTCAGATCAATATTCTGGAGATAAGGGCAGTGTATCTAGCCCTATTGGCTTTTCATCGGTGGCTGGAGGGCAGGCAGATCCGTATCCAGTCGGACAATGCAACAAAATTAGCTGGATCAGAGAATTGAAAAAGGATAAACCCTAAAACATAACGTTTAATATTATGCAGATAAAAGTGAGGACAGCTCACAAGATTAGAAACGACGGTGGCACGAAACCACCCAAACTAAAATTGGGCTATGTATGGTAGGCCCAAACAAACTTAGTCCCAGAGAGGTACCACGGTAGGACTTTCTACACCTTATAGTTGCTGGTCACCACCTGAGACACTGACACACGCAACATCAACAATCAGAACCCCAAACTAGGGAAGATGTATGTCTGTGTGTGTCAAAAAGAGATAGAAACTCCTAGACCATTACGAACCATATGTTTCATAAACCCCACCTTAGGTGGGAACGGTCTTACCAGTCCGGAGATTCGCAGGCATTGAACAAGTGGTTAGAGGTTCAGGCAGGGGGCTGTTTCGCCAGCATGTCTAGATCCCTCTGAGACCTCAACCAAAAATAGGGCATATAATCACCATGCCCACTCCCATTTGGTGGTGATGGTGATTATATGCCCTATTTTTGGTTGAGGTCTCAGAGGGATCTAGACATGCTGGCGAAACAGCCCCCTGCCTGAACCTCTAACCACTTGTTCAATGCCTGCGAATCTCCGGACTGGTAAGACCGTTCCCACCTAAGGTGGGGTTTATGAAACATATGGTTCGTAATGGTCTAGGAGTTTCTATCTCTTTTTGACACACACAGACATACATCTTCCCTAGTTTGGGGTTCTGATTGTTGATGTTGCGTGTGTCAATGTCTCAGGTGGTGACCAGCAACTATAAGGTGTAGAAAGTCCTACCGTGGTACCTCTCTGGGACTAAGTTTGTTTGGGCCTACCATACATAGCCCAATTTTAGTTTGGGTGGTTTCGTGCCACCGTCGTTTCTAATCTTGTGAGCTGTCCTCACTTTTATCTGCATAATATTAAACGTTATGTTTTAGGGTTTATCCTTTTTCAATTCTCTGATCCAGCTAATTTTGTTCAATTACTGTGGATTCAAATTTTGGTATACTGCTATTTACCCCAGTCGGACAATGCCACTGCCGTCGCATACATCAACCACCAAGGCGGCACTCGCAGTCGTCAAGCCTTCCAGGAAGTCCGACGGATTCTGCAGTGGGTGGAAGCCACAGCTTCCACCATCTCCGCAGTTCACATCCTGGGCGTAGAAAACTGGGAAGCAGATTTTCTCAGTCGTCAGGGCATGGACGCGGGGGAATGGTCTCTGCACCCAGACGTGTTTCGAGAGATCTGTCGCCGCTGGGGAACGCCGGACGTCGATCTCATGGCGTCACGGCACAACAACAAAGTCCCGGCATTCATGGCACGGTCTCAGGATCACAGAGCTCTGGCGGCGGACGCGTTAGTTCAGGATTGGTCGCAGTTTCGACTGCCTTATGCGTTTCCTCCTCTGGCGATGCTGCCCAGAGTGTTACGCAAGATCAGTTCCGACTGCCGTCGCGCCATTCTCGTCGCTCCAGACTGGCCGAGGCGATCGTGGTACCCGGATCTGTGGCATCTCACGGTGGGTCAATCGTGGGCGCTTCCAGACCGCCCAGACTTGCTGTCACAAGGCCCGTTTTTCCATCTGAATTCTGTGGCCCTCAACCTGACTGTGTGGCCATTGAGTCCTGGCTCCTAGCGTCTTCAGGGTTATCTCAGGATGTAATTGCCACCATGAGACAGGCCAGGAAGCCTACGTCCGCCAAGATCTATTATAGGTCTTGGCAAATCTTCCTATCCTGGTGCGCTAATAACGGTTTTACTCCATGGCCGTTTGCCTTACCCACTTTTCTTTCATTCCTTCAATCCGGAATGGACAAGGGTCTGTCACTTGGCTCTCTCAAGGGCCAAGTATCGGCGCTCTCCGTGTTTTTTCAAAAGCGTCTAGCCAGGCTTCCGCAGGTCCGCACGTTCCTGCAGGGAGTTTGCCACATAGTCCCACCTTACAAGCGTCCGCTGGAACCCTGGGATCTTAACAGGGTGCTAACGGCTCTTCAGAAACCACCTTTCGAGCCGCTGCGGGATGTCTCTCTATCACGTCTTTCGCAGAAGGTGGCCTTCCTAGTGGCAGTCACATCACTTTGGAGAGTGTCTGAGCTAGCAGCGCTGTCATGCAAAGCCCCCTTCCTGGTGTTTCACCAGGATAAGGTGGTTCTGTGTCCGGTCCCGGAATTTCTCCCTAAGGTGGTATCCTCTTTTCATCTCAATCAGGATATCTCCTTGCCTTCATTTTGCCCTAATCCAATTCACCAGTGTGAAAAGGATTTGCACTCTTTGGATCTTGTGAGAGCACTCCGGCTCTACGTGTCTCGCACGGCGCCCCTGCGTCGTTCAGATGCGCTCTTTGTCCTTGTCGCTGGCCAGCGTAAGGGCTCACAGGCTTCCAAGTCAACCTTGGCTCGGTGGATCAAGGAACCGATTCTCGAAGCCTACCGTTCTTCTGGGCTTCCGCTTCCTTCAGGGCTGAAAGCCCATTCTACCAGAGCCGTGGGTGCGTCCTGGGCATTGCGGCACCGGGCTACGGCTCAGCAGGTGTGTCAGGCAGCTACGTGGTCTAGTCTGCACACTTTCACGAAACACTATCAAGTGCATACCTATGCTTCGGCAGACGCCAGTCTAGGTAGGTGAGTCCTTCAGGCGGCGGTTGCCCACCTGTAAGAGGGGGCCGTTTTTTTCGGCTTTTTTTATTGAGGTATTCTTTTACCCACCCAGGGACTGCTCTTGGACGTCCCAATTGTCTGGGTCTCCCAATGGAGCGACAAAGAAGAAGGGAATTTTGTTTACTTACCGTAAATTCCTTTTCTTCTAGCTCCTATTGGGAGACCCAGCACCCGCCCCTGTACCCTTCGGGCTGGTTGTCTTTTTGTGTACACATGTTGTTCATGTTGAATTGTTCTTTTGGTTCATGGTTTGCAGTTCTCCGAACATCCTTCGGATTGCATTTACCCTAGACCAATTTATAAGTTTTCTCCTTCCTGCTTTTGCACCAAAACTGAGGAGCCCGTGATCCACGGGAGGGTGTATAGGCAGAGGGGAGGGGTTACACTTTTTAAAGTGTAATACTTTGTATGGCCTCCGGAGGCAGAAGCTATACACCCAATTGTCTGGGTCTCCCAATAGGAGCTAGAAGAAAAGGAATTCACGGTAAGTAAACAAAATTCCCTTCTTCAACCACATTTGGGGTATCAGCATACTCTGGAGAAATTCCACAATAAACTGTATGGTTCATTTGTGCCACCCCGGCGCAGACCGGGGTGCTCGGATCCTGGAGATGTTCGTGGCTCAAGGGGTCCGGGCTCGGCTGACGCTTCTATCTTTGCAAGGGGTTTATTTACAGGGGAGAAGTTCGTGACGCCATCTGCGGGTTGCAGTAATGGGAGTACCACCACTGCCAAAGGTAGTACCGGGACAGATGGTGTTGGGCAGCAAGGTGTTAGTCCCTCCGCAGGTAGGGAAGGCCCCGGACTCTGGGGTTTGGGAGGTTTGGAAAGATGAGAGGCAGGGAGCAGGGTACTCACTGTTGGTAGACGTGGTGCTGGTTGATGCTTGCAACGTAAACACACACACGTTGTAGGTAAAACAAAAGTCTCTGTGTACCGCTGCCACTATGGGGAGCCCATCCAGGTGTCCGCTCCCAATGATGCTGCTTGGTAATCTGGAGCCTGCCTCCGTGCACAATTTAGGTGTTTGTAGATGGTCCCTTGGCTTGAAGCTGTTGGGATGCTCATTATTTGTAGTGTAGCTGTGCTCTTGATGACTGGCACTTAGGATTTCAGTTGGGCTGCTTTATATGGAAAGCCCTATCCCCCGTGTTGTGCTGATGCCTTCAATCTCTGAGCTCTTGGGGAAAGTTCATAAAGAAACTATCCTCCACAGGTTAATTATCAGGACGGATAAACCTGCTCCTGACCTAGGGTCCTGTACCCTGCCGTGCTCTGTACCAGTCCGGTTATTGGGCTTGCTGGTGCCGACGGTCCTCCAAGACTATGTCTGTTCACCCTTCCCAAGTCGCTGCGACTGGTCCTCGACTCCTCCGGTCCCGGACTACCGTCTGCGACCCAATCTAGTCCAGCTCCTCGGCAGCTACTACTCCCCAGCTCCTAACTCTTTGAGGGCTCTCACTCAACTGCAGTCACCCCTCCCACCAGTCTGCCTGACCCCTAGGTGGGTGGCCCTATTCCAGCTAGACCAACCCACTGGTTTGTCTGTTCAGTTCTGGTGTGACGTGTTGATTGGGATTTGTGGTGCGGGTAGTAGAAGCATCACTGAGTGGAACCTGAACCATGGGGAGTAGGCCCTGCATCCCTTGGAGGGGATGCAGTTCCCTGTAGCACCCTGATATATTCAGGGTCGCTACACATTTTCACCTGATACCCTTGTGAAAAAAACCTATCTGGTTGAAGTAACAAGTTTGTGGGAAAAAAAAATAAATGCATTTATATTTATGGCTCAATTCTGTAAAATCCCTGGGGGTTCGAAGGTGCTCACCAAACATCTATAAATTCCTTGAGGGGTCTAGTTTACAAAATGCGGTCACATGTTGGGGAGCTCCACTGTTGGAGGTCTCCAAATTCGACATGGTGTCCGCTAATGATTCCAGCTAATTTTGCTTTAAAAAATTCCAATGGCGCCCCTTTCCTTCCAAGCCCTGCAGTGCGCCCAAACAATTGATTTCTACCACATATGAAGTATCAATGTACTCAGGAGAAATTGCACAATAAATTTTATGGTACATATGTTCCTGATACCCTTGTGAAAATGCAATATTTTATGGCTAAATTAACAGTTTTGAGTAAAAAAGTAAAATTTTCTTTTTTTCCTTACACATTGCTTTGGTTCATGTGAAGCACCTAAAGGGTTAATAAACTTCTTGGATGTGGTTTGGAGCAGAGTGAGGGGTGCAGTTTTTCGAATGGGGTCACTTTTGGGTATTTTCTGTCACCTAGGCCTCTCAAAGTCACTTCAAATGTGATGTGGTCCCTAAAAAAATGGTTTTGTAATTTTTTTTTTCGAAAACTGAGAAGTTGCTGATGAACTTTGAACCCTTCTAACTTTTTAAGTAAAAAAAATTGTTTCAAAAATTGCGTTGATGTAAAGTAGACATGTGGGAAATGTTCTTTACTGACTATTTTGTGTGACATACAGTATCTTTCAGATTTATAGGCATAACATTTCAAATTTTGAAAATTGTGAAATTTTTAAAATTTTTGCCAAATTTCCGATATTTTCCTAAATAAACACACAAAATATGACCTTAATTCTACCACTAACATGATGTCCAATATGTCACAAAAAAGCAATGTCAGAATCAGCACGATCCGTTGAAGCGTTCCAGAGTTATAACCTGTCAAAGTTACACTTGTCAGAAGTGCAAAAAATTGCCCGGTCATTAACCCCTTAACGACCCATGACGTACTGGGTACGTCATGGTGACATGGTGCTAAACGACCCATGACTTACCCAGTATGTCATGGCGAAATCGCGGCCTCGGAGCCCCGGTGAGTGCAATCGGTACACACAAACCACAGATTCGGGGAGGAGGGGACTTCTGCCTGACCTCAGGAGGGGTGGTGCCTCCTCCCCGGAGCTACGGAGGCTGTGATTGGCTGACGAACACCGCTCAGCCAATCACAGCCACTGTAATGTTCCAGCCATTGAAAATGACTGAAACATTGAAATCCAGCCCTAATCAGTGCAGCTGTAGCACTGATTATTGGCTGGAGCTGGGTGATCGGTGCTTCACCAGCCCCCAGCTCTGATTGGAGAGATCGGCCTTGTGACCGATCTCTCCAATCACCGTGGATCTGGGGCCGTGACCACTCCCCTCCGCTTTACTCCGTCCGTGGAAGCCGAGTGGAGCGATCCCTGCAAGTGCCCTGGTAAGCCCCTGCCCCCGATCCGCTGCAACCGCCGCCGATCCCCCGATCCACTGCCGCCACCGATCCCCCGCCGATCTCCTCTATCTGCTGCAGCCGCCTCCATCTGCCACCGCTCCCCCTTATCAGCCACTGCCCCCTCCGTGAGCTGCTGCCCGCGCTCTCCCATCCTCACCTGTTGTCCCCTCCACCATCTCCCACCCTGTGCGATCTGCCACCGCTCTCCACCATCTCACCTTCCCGATCTGCTGCCCGCTGTCTCACCTCCCCATCTGCTGCACGCTCTCTGCCATCTCACCTCCCCATCTGCTGCCCCCTCCCCCATATCACCTCCCCATCTGCTGCCCTCTCCCCCATCTCACCTCCCGATCTGCTGCACGCTCTCCACCATCTCACCTCCCCATCTGCTGCACGCTCTCCGCCATCTCACCTCCCGATCTGCTGCATGCTCTCTGCCATCTCACCTCCCGATCTGCTGCACGCTCTCCGCCATCTCACCTCCCGATCTCCTGCACGCTCTCCGCCATCTCACCTCCCGATCTGCTGCACGCTCTCTGCCATCTCACCTCCCGATCTGCTGCACGCTCTCTGCTATCTCACCTCCCGATCTGCTGCATGCTCTCCACCATCTCACCTCCCGATCTGCTGCACGCTCTCCACCTTCTCACCTCCCGATCTGCTGCACGCTCTCCACCTTCTCACCTCCCGATCTGCTGCCCGCTCTCTGCCATCTCACCTCCCGATCTGCTGCCCGCTCTCTGCTATCTCACCTCCCTATCTGCTGCACGCTCTCTGCCATCTCACCTCCCGATCTGCTGCACGCTCTCTGCCATCTCACCTCCCGATCTGCTGCACGCTCTCTGCCATCTCACCTCCCCATCTGCTGCACGCTCTCTGCCATCTCACTTCCCCATCTGCTGCACGCTCTCTGCCATCTCAGCTCTCCATCTGCTGCACGCTCTCTGCCATCTCACCTCCCTATCTTCTGCACGCTCTCCGCCATCTCACCTCCCGATCTGCTGCACGCTCTCTGCCACCTCACCGTCCCATCTGCTGCATGCTCTCTGCCATCTCACCTCCCGATCTGCTGCACGCTCTCCGCCATCTCACCTCCCGATCTGCTGCACGCTGTCCGCCATCTCACCTCCCCATCTACTGCACGCTCTCTGCCATCTCACCTCCCCATCTGCTGCACGCTCTCCGCCATCTCACCTCCCGATCTGCTGCACGCTCTCTGCCATCTCACCTCCCCATCTGCTGCACGCTCTCTGCTATCTCACCTCCCCATCTGCTGCACGCTCTCTGCCATCTCACCTCCCGATCTGCTGCACGCTCTCTGCCATCTCACCTCCCGATCTGCTGCACGCTCTCTGCCATCTCACCTCCCGATCTGCTGCACGCTCTCTGCCATCTCACCTCCCCATCTGCTGCACGCTCTCCCTCATCAGCTGCTGCCCCCCTCCCTGATCTGCTACCCCCTCTCACCCTCCCTGATCTGCAGCCTGCTCTCTCCCATCCTCTTCATCTGAAGCCCCCTCCCCCACCTCTCACCTCCCGATCTGCTGCCCCCTCCACCACCTCTCACCCTCCCGCTCTCTCCCATCCTCCGCCGCGCCCTCTCCCATCCTCCGCCGCTCCCTCTCACATCCTCCATCCATCTTTTTTTCCATCCCACCTAGCCCCCCCCTTTTTGCAGCACATCCATGCGTGTGTCCTGACTTTTCTTCGGCGCTCCATTGGGAGACCCAGACGATTGGGTGTATAGCACTGCCTCCGGAGGCCACACAAAGCATTACACTAAAAAGTGTAAGGCCCCTCCCCTTCTGGCTATACACCCCCCGTGGGATCACGGGCTGCTCAGTTTTCAAGCTTTGTGCGAAGGAGGTCAGACATCCACGCATAGCTCCACTGTTTAGTCAGCAGTAGCTGCTGACTATATCGGATGGAAGAAAAGAGGGCCCATACTAGGGCCCCCAGCATGCTCCCTTCTCACCCCATTCCTATTGGCGGTGTTTGTTAAGGTTGAGGTACCCATTGTGGGTACGGAGGCTGGAGCCCACATGCTGCTTTCCTTCCCCATCCCCCTGAGGGGCTCTGAGGAAGTGGGATCTTACCGGCCCCCAAGCCCTGAGGCCGGGCTCCATCCACAGACCCGTAGAACCTGCTGGATACGGAGCTGGGTACCGTTCAGGGACAAGGCCCTGCAACATTCAGGTACTCTGTGTCCCCGTATGGACAGGCCGCGCACACTCCAGACTTGCTGGGTGTGCTAGTGCGCCGGGGACAGTAGCGCTGCGCGCTGGGGTTACAGTCACTGCAGTTTCTCTGAGGGACTTTATGTGTTGGGGACTGCCGCGCCGGCCGCCCCTGGAGCGGCGGCGCGGCTGAGACTTGTGGTGCGCCGGGGACTTAGCGCCGACCGTGCTTTTACGACGGCGGCGCTTATAAATCTAGTCCCCGGCTTTTGCGGCCTAGCTCCGCTTCGTTCCCGCCCCCACCCTGTCAATCAGGGCAAGGGAGAGACGCTGTACGATAGTCAGCGCCGAGGGCTGGAGTCTTATTTACATACTCCAGCCCTCTCACTGGGCACAGTGGGACGCCAGTTCCCGCTCTTTGTCTGCAGCACGCCCAGGGCCCGCCCCTCTCCACAGGACGCCGGCAGCCATTCCTACATGCAGTCTGGCTGGAGAACGGACACAGGCTCTGGGAGACCCAGACAAGGGATTTCTGGCGACCACACACCCGCGTTAAGCGGGCGGTAAGCAGCACATTAGTGCTGGCCCCACTAGTGCCACAGTGTTATATTGGTGTATTTTTTTCTCTATACCATTTATATATATATATATATTGCACTGTAAGGTCGCTTCTTGGCTGTATACCCTATATTGCTCTGAGGAGACGACAACATGTCATCCGCAAAACGCAAGGGTGCCAAGACACAGGCTGTATACGCTGCTTGTGCCGCTTGTGGGGCTGATCTACCGGCAGGTTCCAAAGACCCCCATTGTGTGCAATGTTCGGTCCCTGTGCCACTTCGTCAGCCGGAGTCTATGGTGGTAGTGGCCCAGGCAGAGTCACCGGTGAACCCTGTCCCGGTGACGGGGACAGAGTTTGCAGTTTTTGCTGACAAGATGTCTGTCACTATGACAAAAATCCTAGAGACCTTGCAGGCCAGGCCAGTTACTCAGACCATGGACACTGCTGCGTCAATGTTCCCCGGTCCCCCTCAGTTGGAGTTAATCCGTGCTTCAAGGGGGTCCCAGGCATCTCAGGCTGAAGGCTCTGACTCAGATGACAGTCCCAGGCAGCCTAAGCGAGCTCGCTGGGAGAGACCCTCCACGTCATCACGCGGATCAGGGTCTCAGCGAGAAGAGTCTCTGCGTGATGAGACAGAGGAGGGTGATCAGGAGTCTAATCCTGAGACCGCTCTCAATCTGGATACTCCTGATGGTGACGCCATGGTAAATGACCTTATAGCGGCCATCAATGGACTGTTGGATATTTCTCCCCCAGCCCCTTCAGCAGAAGAGGCAGCTGCACAGCAGGAGAAGTTCCATTTCAGGTATCCCAAGCGTAAACTGAGTACTTTTCTGGACCACGCTGACTTCAGAGAATCAGTCCAGAAACACCATGCTTATCCAGACAAGCGTTTCTCCAAACGTCTTAAGGATACACGTTATCCCTTTCCCCCTGACGTGGTCAAACGCTGGACCCAGTGTCCAAAGGTGGATCCACCAATCTCCAGGCTTGCGGCTAGATCCATAGTTGCAGTGGAGGATGGGGCTTCACTTAAGGATGCCAATGACAGACAGATGGACCTTTGGTTGAAATCTGTCTATGAAGCTATCGGCGCGTCGTTTGCTCCAGCATTCGCGGCCGTGTGGGCACTCCAAGCTATTTCAGCTGGTCTGGCACAGGTGGACTCTATCATACGTCCAGCAGTGCCGCAAGTGAAGTCCTTAACTTCGCAAATGTCTGCGTTTGCGACCTATGCTATCAACGCTGTCCTGGACTCTACGAGCCGTACCTCAATGGCGTCTGCCAACTCGGTGGTTTTGCGCAGAGCCTTGTGGTTAAAAGAATGGAAAGCGGATTATGCTTCCAAAAAATGTTTAACCAGCTTGCCACTATCTGTAGACAGACTGTTCGGTGAGCAATTGGCTGAAATCATTAAACAGTCCAAGGGTAAAGACTCCTCCTTACCCCAGCCCAGATCAAGCAAACCTCAACAAAGGAAGTGGCAGTCGAGGTTTCGGTCCTTTCGAGGCTCCGGCAAGGCCCAATTCCCCTCGTCCAAAGGGACTCAGAAGGAGCAAAGGGGCTCAGATTCCTGGCGGGCTCACTCACGCCCCAAGAAAGCAACCGGAGGAACCGCTTCCAAGGCGGCTGCCTCATGACTTTCGGCCTCCTCCCTCCGCATCCTCGGTCGGTGGCAGGCTCTCCCGCTTTTGCGACATTTGGCTGCCACAGGTCAAGGACCGGTGGGTAACAGACATTTTGTCTCACGGGTACAGGATAGAGTTCAGTTCTCGTCCTCCGCCTCGGTTCTTCAGAACTTCCCCACATCCCGACCGAGCAGATGCGCTTCTGCAGGCGGTGGGCTCACTAAGGGCAGAAGGAGTGGTGATCCCTGTTCCTCTTCAGGAACAAGGGCAAGGTTTTTACTCCAATCTCTTCGTGGTTCCAAAAAAGGACGGCTCGTTCCGTCCTGTTCTGGACCTAAAGCTGCTCAACAAGCATGTGAACGCCAGGCGGTTCCGGATGGAATCCCTCCGCTCCGTCATTGCCTCAATGTCTCAAGGAGATTTCCTTGCATCAATCGACATCAAAGATGCTTATCTCCACGTGCCGATTGCTACAGAGCACCAACGTTTTCTACGTTTTGTGATAGGACACGAACATCTCCAGTTCGTAGCTCTGCCATTTGGTCTGGCGACAGCCCCACGGGTTTTCACCAAGGTCATGGCGGCAGTGGTAGCAGTCTTGCACTCCCAGGGACACTCGGTGATCCCTTACTTGGACGATCTACTTGTCAAAGCACCCTCTCAAGAGGCATGCCAACACAGCCTGAATGTTGCGCTGGAGACTCTCCAGACTTTCGGGTGGATCATCAACTTTTCAAAGTCAAATCTGTCACCGACTCAATCACTAACGTATCTTGGCATGGAGTTTCATACTCTGCCAGCGATAGTGAAGCTTCCGCTGGACAAGCAGCGGTCACTACAGACAGGGGTACGGTCTCTCCTTCATGGTCAGTCGCACTCCTTAAGGCGCCTCATGCACTTCCTAGGGAAGATGGTGGCAGCAATGGAGGCAGTCCCGTTTGCACAGTTTCATCTGCGCCCACTTCAATGGGACATTCTCCGCCAATGGGACGGGAAGTCAACTTCCCTGGACAGGAAAGTCTCCCTTTCCCAGACGGCCAAGGACTCTCTGCAATGGTGGCTTCTTCCCACCTCATTATCACAGGGAAGATCATTCCTGCCCCCATCCTGGGCAGTGGTCACGACAGACGCGAGTCTGTCAGGGTGGGGAGCAGTTTTTCTCCACCACAGGGCTCAAGGGACGTGGACTCAGCAGGAGTCCACCCTTCAGATCAATGTTCTGGAAATCAGGGCAGTGTATCTAGCCCTACTAGCCTTCCAGCAGTGGCTGGAAGGAAAGCAGATCCGAATTCAGTCGGACAACTCCACAGCGGTGGCATACATCAACCACCAAGGAGGGACACGCAGTCGGCAAGCCTTCCAGGAAGTCCGGCGGATTCTGTTGTGGGTGGAGGACAGAGCATCCACCATATCAGCGGTTCACATCCCGGGCGTAGAAAACTGGGAAGCAGACTTCCTCAGTCGCCAGGGTATGGACGCAGGGGAATGGTCCCTTCACCCGGACGTGTTTCAGGAAATCTGTCGCCGCTGGGGGGTGCCGGACGTCGACCTAATGGCGTCGCGGCACAACAACAAGGTCCCGACGTTCATGGCGCGGTCTCGCGATCAAAGGGCTCTGGCGGCAGACGCCTTAGTGCAAGATTGGTCGCAGTTCCGGCTCCCTTATGTGTTCCCACCTCTGGCACTCTTGCCCAGAGTGCTACGCAAGATCAGATCCGATTGCAGCCGCGTCATACTCGTCGCCCCAGACTGGCCGAGGAGGTCGTGATACCCGGATCTGTGGCATCTCACGGTCGGCCAACCGTGGGCACTACCAGACCGACCAGACTTACTGTCCCAAGGGCCGTTTTTCCATCGGAATTCTGCGGCCCTGAACCTGACTGTGTGGCCATTGAGTCCTGGATCCTAGCGTCTTCAGGATTATCCCAAGGAGTCGTTGCCACCATGAGACAGGCTAGGAAGTCCACTTCTGCTAAGATCTACCACAGAACGTGGAGGATTTTCTTATCCTGGTGCTCTGCACAAGGAGTATCCCCCTGGCCGTTCGCGTTACCTACTTTTCTTTCCTTCCTGCAATCTGGGTTGGAAAAGGGCTTGTCGCTCGGCTCCCTTAAAGGGCAAGTCTCGGCACTATCCGTGTTTTTTCAGAAGCGTCTAGCACGTCTTTCTCAGGTGCGCACGTTCCTGCAGGGGGTTTGTCATATCGTCCCTCCGTACAGGCGACCGTTAGATCCATGGGATCTAAACAGGGTACTAGTTGCTCTCCAGAAGCCGCCCTTCGAGCCTCTGAGGGATGTTTCACTTTCTCGTCTCTCACAGAAAGTGGTCTTTCTAGTGGCGGTCACGTCTCTTCGGAGAGTGTCTGAGCTAGCAGCGCTGTCATCCAAGGCTCCCTTCCTGGTGTTCCACCAGGACAAGGTAGTGCTGCGCCCCATTCAGGAGTTTCTCCCTAAGGTGGTATCCTCTTTTCATCTTAATCAGGATATCTCCTTGCCTTCCTTTTGTCCTCATCCAGTTCTTCGGTATGAAAAGGATTTACATTTGTTAGATCTGGTGAGAGCACTCAGAATCTACATTTCCCGCACGGCGCCCCTGCGCCGCTCGGATGCACTCTTTGTCCTTGTCGCTGGTAAGCGCAAAGGGTCGCAGGCTTCAAAAGCCACCCTGGCTCGATGGATCAAAGAACCAATTCTTGAAGCCTACCGTTCTGCTGGGCTTCCGGTTCCATCAGGGCTGAAGGCCCACTCTACCAGAGCCGTGGGTGCGACCTGGGCATTACGACACCAGGCTACGGCTCAACAGGTGTGCCAGGCAGCTACCTGGTCGAGTCTGCACACTTTCACCAAACATTATCAGGTGCATACCTATGCTTCGGCGGACGCCAGCCTAGGTAGAAGAGTCCTGCAGGCGGCAGTTACCTCCCCGTAGGGGAAGGCTGTCTTTGCAGCTCTAACATGAGGTATTTCTTTACCCACCCAGGGACTGCTTTTGGACGTCCCAATCGTCTGGGTCTCCCAATGGAGCGCCGAAGAAGAAGGGAATTTTGTTACTTACCGTAAATTCCTTTTCTTCTAGCTCCTATTGGGAGACCCAGCACCCGCCCTGTTGTCCTTCGGGATGGTTGGTTTTTTTTCGGGTACACATGTTGTTCATGTTGAACGGTTTTCAGTTCTCCGATGTTACTTCGGAGTGAATTTGTTTAAACCAGTTATTGGCTTTCCTCCTTCTTGCTTTAGCACTAAAACTGAGCAGCCCGTGATCCCACGGGGGGTGTATAGCCAGAAGGGGAGGGGCCTTACACTTTTTAGTGTAATGCTTTGTGTGGCCTCCGGAGGCAGTGCTATACACCCAATCGTCTGGGTCTCCCAATAGGAGCTAGAAGAAAAGGATTTTACGGTAAGTAACAAAATTCCCTTCTTTTTGTTATGTAAACTAAGTAAGAAGTACAAATAAACTTAGTTTAGGGCCAGTAAAATTATACTGTATTAATCGTCAACTACAGTATTTTTTACTGAATATTGTAAGGGTCAGCCCAGTGCCTCACGTGAGAGCGATGCACGAGTCTCACATCGCATCATCCGGCACGGTCGCTCTTTTCCAGACAGCAGTGTGCGGCTGTGCCGGATGATGCGATGCGAGATTCGTGCATCGCTCTCACGTGTGGTACTTGCCATAGTGTCAGTTGCAGGCGCTCATTATTTATTTTTTTTTTAACTGATGTCCGTATTTTTTATTTCGCCAAACTAATTTTTTTGTATGAGGGGGGTCTAGTTTCCAAAATGGGGTCAGATGTGGGGGAGCTCCATTGTTTAGGCACCTCAGGGGGTCTCCAAATGCAACATGGCGTCTGCTAATAATTCCAACCAATTTTGTGAAATGCTGTGAAATGGCGCTCCTTCTCTTCTGAGCCCCGCCATGCGTCCAAACAATTGGTTTTCACCACGTATGAGGTATCTGTGTACTCAGGAGAAATTGCACAATACGTTTTATGGTGCATTTTTTCCTGATACCCTTGTGAAAAAAAAGCTACCTGTTTGAAAAAACAATTTTGTGGTAAAAAAAAAATAAATATTTTCACGGCTGAACATTACAAACGTTTGTAAAGCCTCCAGGGGTTCAAAGTGCTCACTAAACAGCTAGATAAATTCCATGAGGGGTCTAGTTTCCAAAATGGGGTCAATTGTGGGGGAGCTCCATTGTTTAGGCACCTCAGGGGGATCTCCAAATGCAACATGGCGTCCGCTAATAATTCCAACCAATTTTCCTGTGAAATGGCGCTCCTTCTCTTCTGAGCCCTGCCGTGCGCCCAAACAATTGATTTCCACCACATATGAGGTATCTGTGTACTCAGGAGAAATTGCATAATACGTTTTATGGTGCATTTTTCCTGATACCTTTGTGAAAAAAAAAGCTACCTAGTTGAAGCAACAGTTTTGTGGTAAAAACTTTTTTTTTTCTTTTCACAGCTCAACGTTATAAACTTCTGTGGAGCCCCCACTGGTTCAAAGTGCACATCAAACATCTAGAATAAATATTTGAGGGCTCTAGTTTCCAAAATAGGGTCACTTGTGGGGTAGCTCCATAGTTTAGGCACCTCAGGTGGTCAACAAACCCGACATGGCGTCCGCTAATTAGTGCAGCTAATTTTGCACTCAAAAATTCAAATGGCGCACCTTGCCTTCCGAGTCCTGCCGTGTGCCCAAACATTTGATTTCCACCACAACTTTTTTTTTTGTAAATTTTGTTGGAAAAGTGAGAAATTGCTGATGAACTTTGAACCCTTCTAACTTCTTAACGGAAAAAAAATTTGTTTCAAAAATTGCGCTTGTGTAAAGCAGACAAGTGGGAAATTTTATTTAGTAACTATTTTGTGTGACATATCTCAGATTTATGGGCATAAAATTTCAAATTTTGAAAATGCAAAATTTTCGCCAATTTTCCGAAATTTTCACAAATAAACGCAAAACATATTGGCCTAAATTTACCACTAACATGAAGTACAATATGTCACAGAAAAACAATATCAGAATTGCCAGGATCCGTTGAAGCGTTCCAGAGTTCTAACCTGTCAAAGTGACACTGGTAAAAATTGCAAAAAATGGCCGGGTCTTTAAGATGAAAACAGGCTGGGGGCTGAAGGGGTTAAGGTGAAAACCTTGCTCTGGTGTAAAGGGGTTAAAAACATTACATGCCAACCCACCCAACCTCGATAATTCAATCTTATCCTTCTTACAAAATCACACTACTGTATTTCCCTGAAAAAAAGACACTGTCTTATATTTTTTTTGCCCCAAAAAAAGCACTAGGTCTTATTTTTGGGGGAGTGTAATACTAATATAAAAAGACTGACCAGCACATCCACTAGGTGTGAACAGGTGCACACTAAAAATTCAACAGTTACAAAATTTTTCTGCGTGCACCTGTTTCTCACTGAGCACTCCGCCCTCCAGCCTGAGCAGTTTCATTTAGCTGCATCCTACCTGCCCATTACATGGAGGTTTCTTAACCCAGATAGAAGCCTCACACTGTCCCCTCATGGTATTGCTTCCCCATACCACCCCCCACTACCCAATATCTATTCTGTGCCCCCTCACATTCTTCTCATCCCTTATTGCCTCCTCACTACCTCTGTACTCATCCCCCCTCACACCCCATACTGTGTCAGTATACATTTCCCCTCACTCCCCATAATGTATCCACACCCATCCTGTCCACTTGCTTTTCATACTGTGTCCTCAAATTTGCCCCCTCGCTATTTATTCTGTCTTCAAAATGTTTCCCGTTTGCTCCCCATACTATGTCCAAATACATTACCCCTTACCCTCGCTCCCCATACTCTGTATACATAACCCCTCACCCTCTCTCTCTCATACTGTCTATATACATCATCCCTCACCCTCTCTCCCCATACATCATCCCTCACCCTCTCTCCCCATACATTACCTCTCACCCTCTCTCCCCATACTGTCTATATACATCCCCCCTCACCCTCTTTCCCCATACTGTCTATATACATCACCCCTCCCCTCTCTCTCCATACTGTCCATAGATAATTCCCCCTCTCCATCCTCTATCTCACCATTCTGTAGCCATAAGAACTTCCCACTCCCCATTCCTATCCCCCCATACTGTGTCCATATACATTTCCTCCTGCTCACCCTCTCTTCCCCCATACTGTGTCCATACATGCTTCCCACTTCAGCTCCACTGGAGCACTTATTACCAGTGGTATCTGCCACCTATGCACTGCAACGCTGAAGAATGATGTCAGCAGTGTGATCAGCTGACCTGATCACATTACAGCCATCGCTCTGACCCGGAAGTGCCGGCGGTCACCGCTTCAATTGTTCATGTGTCTAAAAGATACAGAGAGAATTGATCAGTAGGAGCTGCGCACCGCACTTCTTCTGAGTCTTGGCTGTCAGTTTGACAGCCAGGACTCAGAATAGCCTGCGCCCGCTACAGGGGCGACAACTGCACCCGGGGCACATGCCCTATCTGCCCCCCAAGATACGACTCTGACTAGTCATGTGACAGAGGGGTGGTTCCAAGTCAGTGGCGCTCATGTGATGTGCCTATTTACATGTGACCCACAACTCTCAGACCGCGGCCCGCGAGCCAGCAGCGCCATCATGGTAATGGCGGTGCATGCTAGCTGGGCCATATTGTCCACATTGTTCGTTGTCAGGGGAGACACCAACAGGCTCAGCGCTCCCTGGAACTAAAATTCTCTGTGAATGTAGAAGGACCATGTATGTATGGACTATACCCATGTTTGCTGACCATATATTGGAAGATATCCCGAACATTACACAAAGTTAGTATATACTAGAACCATACTATAAGATTGACATGAAAAAGAAGGGATAAGCAAATAATAAATCCACCCCATAGGTTATAAATGGAATGATTCCCTATTCAGTGAATTATATTTTCACATTTTAATTTTTTTTTTAAATGCTACCAGTGATCATACTAAAGATACCCCAGGGCCTATAGTATGATAACCAATAACCATATGTGTGGCCATAATTATTGCAACAATTTGATGTAAACAGTAATAATTGCTATTAATTAAACCTTCAAGGTGGTGGTTAATACCGGCCTAAGAACAATATATGGGCACTTACTAATCCAAAGTAGTCAGATTACTAACCCTCAGATTCAAGGGCAATTTTGGCATAAAAATAATTAAGTGTTGAAAATTGTGTAATTACTATTGTGTGGTGAATTTGATGTGACTACTTAATTTAGTTCAATGCCTAGGAACAGTGATCAATATTCTGTGAATTATGTGGTTACTCAAGAAGTAGTGCAATACCCAATATTAATAACTAAAAACCTACTCTTATACAGTAACTGAGGGCTGTGTGCCAGTGTCTGTTCTTTCTATGCTTCCCATAGCTGTGTGTCCTGTTGGGACCCAGTCACTCTCAGCCCTTGTTCACATTGAGGCCTATTTTGACCCATGGTAAGGTTTTAATATTTGAGAGTGTTGGTACTGTCCCACACCTTGTCGCAGTGGGATGGTTTTATGCTTTTTTGGATCAAAAAACAGTGTTTACAAAGTACCCTATGTTTATTTATATGCACTATGCTTTTATTTAGTTACAGTAGGTTATATGTCCATATTATTTATATCTTTGTTTTTTCTTCTTGTCTTATGGCCAGTGTGAACATGAGCTTACAAGCTGCATGTATACCAACTCATACTCCGGCTCACTTTTTTTTCTAGTTAAATAGTGCCCATTCATTAACCCCTTGATTTTTCGGGTTCTTCTTGCTCCCCTTCTTCCGAGATCCACAAGTTTTTTTTATTTTTACATCAATATTGCCATATGAGGGCTGTTATTGCATTTTGGGCAAAATTGTGATTACCAAAAACCATAATTTTGGGCATTTGGAATGTTTTTTGCCGCTATGCCGTTTACTGATCAGATTAATTGATTTTAGATTTTGATAGATTGGGCATTTCTGAATACTGCGATACCAAATATGTGTATATATTTTTTCTTTTAAGCCTTTAATTTTCAGTAGGGCAAATGAGAGTTGATTTGGTATTTTAGGAGTTTTTTTTATTTTATTTTACTTTTTTTTTTATTTTACTAATTCCAATAGGGGACTATAAGGATCAGCAGTCTGATCGCTCATTCATTTCTGTTTATCAGAGCAGCACAGCTTTGAACAGCAGAAATGCTGCGTTCTTGTTACAGCTGCTGCTTTGCCGGCTGTAACAGGACCTATGTTATGATAGTGACTGGAGTCATCATATGACCCGTCGCTACCATGACAACCATAGGCTCCCCATGATCATGTCACGATGTCGGCGGGGAAAGGCGCGATTCCCGCTGCAGCGATTTAAATTGCACTGTCACATTTTGAGAGCGCGATTTAAGTGGTTAAGAGGTGCAAGTGGATCGCGGAACCACCTGCACCTTTAAGCGACACATCAGCTGTTTTAATCAGCAGACATGTGCAGGGATCGTCACTGGCTCACCGCAGCAGCCAGCGGTGATCACTGCTTCATGATTTAGGACGTACCGTTACATTCTAGGTCGTGAAGGGGTTAATACTATTTTGCTATATTAACCATAACAATTTTTGTACAATATCCCATTCTTATCCATGTAATCCAGACAATGTCATCATTAGAACATTTTTCATCAATAGAACCATAATCCCCACAATTCCAAATTCCTCATGTACATTCTTATTATTTTTATTTTTCAGGGGATCCACCCCTACTGCAACTAATTTGTTGTCCCGGGCGAATACCAGCCAGCCCGGTAATCTCAACAGGTAAGTCACCATTCAAATAAATACCAATCTAGGAAGAAGCAAAATAAATTAAAACTTATACATAAAACCAACAAACCATCATTAAAAACACAACATGCTAACCCACCCAATCTCGATACTTCAATCTTATCCTTCTTACAAAAAAGCATACTTCCACGAAAAAAACACACTGTCTTATATTTTTCTCTGACGCCTCATTGGGGGACACAGGACAATGGGTGTTATGCTGCTTATCCATAGGAGGACACTAAGTAGATGCAAAGATGTTAGCTCCTCCCCTGCAGTATACACCCCCTGGCCCAGCCAGGCTACTTCAGTTTTAGCTTAGTGTCTATAGGAGGCACATCTCTGCAGACTACTGCAGCAAGAATTTTTTGTTTTTAGAGGGCGACGGTTTCCTTCGGGGACTGATTTCCCAAAACCATCAACAGGCGGGAACGTGGAGTGTCGCCTCCCTGTACCCCCTCCTGCGACGCTGGATCCTGGGCTGTTACTCACTGGACGACGGGTCTCATGGCACCGATTTTCCAGAGCCCAGAGCAGATGAAAATTTCCTCAGTCCCTCTGGCAGGTTCTGAGTTGATACACGCTCTGCACCAGCGTGACCAGGCAGAGACTGCCATCTCCACATGAGGTGAGATCCTTCCTGACTGGATTCTTTTCCAGAGCCCAGAGCAGATGAAAAACCTCCTCAGTCCCTCTGGCAGGTTCTGAGTTGATACACGCTCTGCACCAGCGTGACCAGGCAGAGACTGCCATCTCCACATGAGCTGAGATCCTTCCTGACTGGATTCTTTTCCAGAGCCCAGAGCAGATGAAAAACCTCCTCAGTCCCTCTGGCAGGTTCTGAGTTGATACACGCTCTGCACCACCGTGACCAGGCAGAGACTGCCATCTCCACATGAGCTGAGATCCTTCCTGACTGGATTCTTTTCCAGAGCCCAGAGCAGATGAAAAACCTTCTCAGTCTCTCTGACAGGCTCTGAGTTGATACATACTCTGCACCGGTGTGTCCGGACACAGCAGGCATCAGAATCTCCACACTGGAGCTGATATCCCTGACAGGAATTAGCTCTGAGGTGAAATCCTCCCTGACAGGATTTAGAGCAAAGGTCAAGCTCCCAGGACTCAGTGCACTGTTGTTGTGCAGGGCTGGAGGGGGGAAGGGGAGTCCCTTCCCACCATTTTATTATATTTTCTCCTCACACAGTAGCTATGCAGAGCACCGCTCCCTCTCCTTACCGCTCCCTCTCCTTGTGATCAGAGTCTGTGGGCGTCTCTGAGCTTCCTCCTTCCCACAGGAAACATTAGCTCTGCAGAATATTGCTCCCTCGTTACAATCAGAGTTTGTGGCTCATCAGCCTGGGGCTGCAGTCACATGTTTTATGCTTTGCACAACTACAGCAACAACTACCGTGTTTTTCCAAAAATAAGACACTGTCTTATATTTTTTTTGCCCCCCAAAAAAGCACTAGGGCTTATTTTTGGAGGCGTTCTTATTCTTGGAGAAAGACGGTTGAGGGTAAGTTTACCCCCCAAAAAAAGCAGACCCCCCCCACTTCCCAGGAGACTCATACTCACCAGACCAGGACGTCTGTGTGATTCCAAGGTCCTCCTGTGATCTCCGGTCGGTGCTGCACGCCGTCCTACCCTGCTGCTAGCTGACACGCTGACACACACAGCAGATCACAGGCACACCCAGCAGATCACACAAACACAGCAGATCACACACAGCAGATCTCACACACACACACACAGCATATCACACACACACAGCAGATCGCAGATATACACAGCAGATCACAAACAGCAGATCGCAGGCACACACAGCAGATCACACACACAAACACAGCAGATCACACACACACACACACAGCAGATCACACACAAAGCAGATCTCAGATATACACAGCAGATCACACACAGCAGATCGCAGGCACTCACAGCCGATCACAGGCACACACAGGCGATCATAGATACACACAGCCGATCGCAGAAAAACACACACACAGCAGATCACATACACACAGCAGAACACACACACACACAGCAGTGCACAGAGGAGAAAAAGAGCACACATAATTCAGGCGCACATCAAAGAATATTGTAATCATATATATTTTTTATTTTTACGAGAAAAACAGTTTATTAGGTCCATGAAAAACACACAATAAAATCATTTAAAACCATACAATACAAGACACGGCCTCTATAAAGTGACTCCGGGATAGTAAACCTAGTCAATATAAGACAGATATAATATCAAAGTTGTACATCAATTGATTCTCCAAACCACAGATCTAAGGTAAGTAGTGATTACTCGCATGCAGAAAATAAGCTCTACTGGTGAGGTAGACAGTTGTATATATATATATATATATATATATATATATATATATACGAAGTATGACACTATCGTATATGTACTGTCTTATAGATAACCATATCAAAAGACAATGGAGGTCTAACCAATACCAGGAACAGTTGATTGGCAACAATATAGCAGTGTGAATTAATCATACAAGTGCATATCAAATATATATAGAGCTTGTATAAAAAAAATAAAATATATATATTTATAATAGCAGCGATTGCTAAATGGATACTACCTGAGAAACCATCAGTATTTAGCTCTAGAAAACAGCACTCTATAAGGGTGATGGTGTGACCAGCAGAAAGTTATTAATGCAGTACTGAAGAGCTGCCACCAGACTGCCTAGATACCTGCTGGCTGCATAAACACCAGATATAGATCACCCAAAAAATACCAAATGTGCACACATGGTCAAAAAAGACCGAGAAAGTCTCATTAGAGAAGTATAATTACCAACCGGGCCCGGTGTATAAGTAGAACTGCATGCACAAAAATATAGGGAGAATATCAAGGCGCAAAAGAGCAAGGTATGCTGTGAAGGTCAAAGTAATCACTACTTACCTTAGGGGTGCTTCACACACAGCGAGATCGCTGCTGAGATCGCTGCTGATTCACGGTTTTTGTGACGCAGCAGTGACCTCATTAGCGATCTCGCTGTGTGTGACACTGAGCAGCGATCTGGCACCTGCTGTGAGATTGCTGCTCGTTACACACAGCCCTGGTTCTTTTTTTTATTGTTTCTCTCCCGCTGATAAGCACACATAGCTGTGTGTGACAGCGAGAGAGCAACAATCCTGAATGTGCAGGGAGCAGGAGCCAGCATCTGACAGCCTGCGGTAAGCTGTAACCAAGGTACACATCGGGTAACCAAGGTGGTTACCCGATATTTAGCTTCGTTACCAGCCTCCGCAGCTCTCACGCTGCCAGTGCCGGCTCCTGCTCCCTGCACACGCTAAGTTAAGCGGTGTGCGCTGGTAACTAAGGTAAACATCGGGTAACCATACCCGATGTTTACCTTAGTTACCAGTGTCCGCAGCTTCAAGACGCCGGCTCCGTGCAAGCGCAGCGTCGCTTGCACGTCGCTGCTGGCTGGGGGCTGGTCACTGGTCGCTGGTGAGATCTGCCTGTTTGACAGCTCACCAGCGACCATGTAGCGACGCAGCAGCGATCCTGACCAGGTCAGATCGCTGGTGGGATCGCTGCTACGTCGCTAAAGTGTGACGGTACCCTTAGATCTGTGGTTTGGAGAATCAATTGATGTACAACTTTGATATTATATCTGTCTTATATTGACTAGGTTTATTATCCCGGAGTCACTTTATAGAGGCCGTGTCTTGTATTGTATGGTTTTAAATGATTTTATTGTGTGTGTTTTTCATGGACCTAATAAACTGTTTTTCTCGTAAAAATAAAAAATATATATGATTACAATATTCTTTGATGTGCGCCTGAATTATGTGTGCTCTTTTTCTCCTCTGTGCATTGTTGTTTTGCACACATTAGGCAGCACTCATTGTGTTACTATAGGCTGTGCACCCCGTCATTTCGTTTACACACACAGCAGATCGCAGATATACACAGCAGATCACACACATCCGATCGCAGGCACACACAGCCGATCACAGATACACACTTCCGATCGCAGGCACATAAAAGCCGATCACAGATACACACTTCCGATCGCAGGCACATAAAAGCCGATCACAGATACACACATCCGATCGCAGGCATACACAGCCGATCACAGATACACACATCCGATTGCAGGCATACACAGCCGATCACAGATACACACATCCGATCACAGACACACACAGCCGATCGCAGAAAAACACAGCCGTTCGCAGACACACACACACATACATAATATCACATCCAGCACTTACGGCCGCAGGGAATGAGAGCAAGTCACGTGTCCGGCCGCAGGTCCTGTTCCTTGCGCTCCACTGCACTGCCTCTCAGGAGAAGAGATCGGTGTCTCTGGATGAGGTATGTATGCGATCTGATGTGCGTGCGATCCGATGTTTGTGTGTGTGATTTGATGTTTGCGTGTGATCCGATGTTTGTGTGTGCGATCTGATTATGTGTGCGATATGACTGTGTGCGATCCGATGTTTGTGTGTGAGATCTGGTGTGTGTGTGTGAGATCTGGTGTGTGTGGGAGATCTGGTGTGTGTGTGTGTGTGTGTGTGTGTGTGTGTGTGTGTGTGTGAGATCTGATGTGTGCGGGTGTGTGATCACTGCAGGTCCTGCCGCTCAGTGTCGGGTTAGTGTAATTGCCGGGTGCCGCTGTGTATAATGAAGTGTCCTGCAGTATCTGTATATTTTTTAGCGGCACGGACACTTCATTATTGATCCGGGAGTAGGGCTTATTTTCGGGGGAGGGCTTATATTTAAGCCTTTCTCCGAAAATGCTGGAAATCCCTGCTAGGGCTTATTTTTGGGGGAGGTCTTATTTTTGGAAAAACACGGTATAAGACTTCTAACGTACAGCCTATTATTCAGCCTGCACTACCTGCCACGCTGAGCTACTAGGGGTTGATAGCCCCTCTTCCTTCTGTGAGTGCGGTGCCCCTGTAGCCCCCCCTCCCGCCCCGCCACCACCGCAGCAACTGCTGCCAGCCCAGAGCCTACGGCTCCCAGTCCCCCGGAATGGGCACAGTTCCCAGAACCTGGTGCTGGCTATGCAACATCGTCCTCACACCTCTCGGGGCCCCTGGACAGAACGCAGCCTGATGACACCTCTGTAGAGGGTTCTTCTGATAAGAATCAGCCCTCTGCTTCACCGGTTGCAGATCAGAAAAAGGGCATGACCCCCATGGTTCTCCCTCGGGGGTACACAGATGGGGTTCTCCCACATGTTCCGCGGTCTCTGAGGAGCCGGAGGAAGGGGAATGATGTTTGTACCAGGATGATTCCTTGGTTTCAACCTCCCCGAGCGATTAAGCTGCGATGGACTATCTTATTGCAGCAATCAACCAAACTGTGTTTGTGTGCAGCAATCAACCAAACTGTGCATGTGTGCAGCAATCAACCAAACTGCATGTGTGCAGCAATCAACCAAACTGTGCATGTGTGCAGCAATCAACCAAACTGTGCATGTGTGCAGCAATTAACCAAACTGTGCATGTGTGCAGCAATCAACCAAACTGCATGTGTGCAGCAATCAACCAAACTGTGCATGTGTGCAGCAATCAACTAAACTGTGCATGTGTGCAGCAATCAAGCAAACTCTGCATGTGGAAGATCTCCCATCCACTACTACTGACCACGCGGTCTCCTTTAAAAGGGCGAAGAAACCTAAAAAAAAAAAATAACGTTTTTGCCGGCGCTTCGGTATCCGTAAACTCATGTAGTCTCGGTACCCCTTGGCTTAGCTGTCTCTAAGGGCTGGGCCGATCCTCTCTCGGTGGACCCCCCCCCCCTCCCCCGGCCTCCCGCCTACCTGAAAGACCCTCCTGTCTTTTACTTGATGGATCCTCCTTCAAGGACCCAACAGACAGACAAGTGGAGCAGCTCGATCGCTCCGCCTTGAGGCCGCGTGTCCCTCTCTCCTTCCGTGTGGATCGCACAGGCATCAGGAATAACAGTTTTCCTCAGGCCCTCACAGAAGTAACAGTTCACATTGCTGCGGCGGTGGAGTACCTCATGCAAGCCTCCCTCGATGCTGCTATGCGCAGTTTTTGCCGCCTCGAATACCATAGCCATCCGTAAGGCCCTCTGGTTCCGATAATGGAGAGCGAACTCTGTCCCTTAGAAGCCTCTCACAGTACTCCTTTCCAGACCAATGGCTTGGCGATCGTCTGCACAGGCTCTTTTTTTCTGACGCCATGGGAGGGAAAGAGTACCTCCCTCCCCCAACTCTAGCCCAGGATGTTTTTTAATAGACACGCAGGGCCTGACCTTCTGAGCCCTCCCCAGGTCCACCTCGTCCTGGCAGTCTATACAAAGACCGAGGAGTCTCGTCCTCCTCCATCTGGGCTGCCGCCTCAGACCACAAATGGGTGCGAGACCTTGTGTCTTCGGTTACCACATTGAATTCCGGACCCGATCCCCGGGTTGGTCTTTTTCTCTCAAACCCCCCAAAGGCTCCAAAACACCATGAGGCCTTCTCCTCAGCAATCCACTCCTCCAAACGGCGGGGGTGATAGTACATGTTCCGGATGACGAGATGGTCAAGGCCTTCTATTCCAACCTCTTTGTGGTCCCCAAAAAAGGACGGGTCAGTTCGACTCATCCTGGACCTCTAACACCTGAGAAAACATGTGCACGTAAGGAGACTCAGAATGGAGTTCCTAGGGTCCATTATTACCTCTATGGTCGAAGGAGAATTCATTGCTTCAATAGCTATCAGGGACGCGTACCTGCACATACCCATCGCCCCAGCTCACCAAAAGTTCCTCCGCTTCACGGTTCAGGACTTCTTTTTTCATTTGTAACCCTACCCTCGGCCCTGCCACAGCACCAAGGGTCTTCACCAAGGTCATGGTGGCTGCCATGAGTGCCCTTCACGCCAGGAGATTGGCTGTTCTGCCTTGCTTGGATGACCTCCTCATCAAGGGCTCAACCAGCGTGCAGATCTCTGTGGGCTCTCTATCCCGCTTAGGGTGGCTTCTGACTCCAGTCAAATCATCCCCGCTCCCGTCAAAATCCGTCACCTCCCTGGGCATGTTCCTGGACAGCCTTCGGGGCTTGATATTGCTCCCTCAAAACAAGGTGACCGCTCTACAACAAGCGGTACACTGCCTTCTACTCTTGTACTCCTCTCGCTCCATACGATTCAGTATGAGAGTGCTAGGTAGGATAGCGGCGGCTATAGAGGCAGTGCCGCTCGCTTAGCCACACACCGACTGCAGCTTGCGCTTCTAGCTGACTGGGACAAGAGCCCCCTTTTCCCTGGATGAATTTTTTCACCTGACTCCTTCAGTCAGGTATGTGCTTTGCTGGTGGCTTCGGCCCTCTTCCATATTGAGAAGGAGATTTTCTCTCCCAAGTGGACTGGATACTCCTGACCACGGATGCCAGCCTCTTAGGCTGGGGAGCAGTGTACTGGCTCCACACCGCTTGAGGACGTTGGATGCCCCAGGAGTCTTCCCTTCCCAGAAATCATCCTGAAAGTCAGCGCGATCTTTCTCGCGCTCAGGTCGTTCCTCCATCTGCTAGCAGGTCGTCTGAGTCGAGTCCAATTTGACAATGCAACAGCTGTGGCCTATGTCAATCGGCAGGGAGGTACCAGCAGCAAGACAGCTTATCTCAAGGTCCTCAGGATCCTCACCTGGGCCGAATCGACTGGGTTTGTGATTTCACCGGTACACATACCGGGAGTAGAGAACTGGGCGGCGGACCTTCTAAGTCGCCAAGGCCTAGCCGCCGGAGAGTGGTTTCTCCACCCAGAAGTGTTCTCACACATCTGCTCTCGCCGGGGTACGCCGGACGTGGGTTTAATGGGCTCAAGGTTGAACGCAAAGGTACCCGCGTTCTTAGCCAGGTCACGTGATCAACAGTCCATCAGCGCGGATGCTCTACTCTCCTGAAGTCGCTTCTGTCTACCTTACAGGTTTTTCGGTACAATTGCTCATGGCGCCTCTTAAGCATCCCAGACCTGCTGACCCAAGGCCCATTTCCCATCAGAACTCCAGAGCCCTTAAGATGACGACCTGGCCATTGAGACCTGGACTTTAAAAAGAGCGAGATTCTCTCCCGCGGTCATCTACACCATGATCAGTGCCCGAAAGCCGGCCTTCATCCTGTATTTGCCACCGCACATGGAAAAGTTCCTTTCCCGGTGCAGGGAATCCAATGTCCAACCTATGCCTCTGGCGATCCCCAGAATCTTTGTTTTCTTTTTTGCAGTCAGGTTGCAAAAGGGGTTGGCCCTCAGCTCCCTTAAGGGGTAGGTTTCATCTTTCTCAATATTCTATCAATGCCGGCTAGCTTGCAATCCGCAAGTCCAGATTTTCCTCCAGGGCGTTTCCCATCTAGTCCCACCGTACAAATGGTCGCTGGACCCATGGGACCTCAATCTCATTCTGGACGGTCTCCAGAGGACCCCCTTTGAACCTCTTAAGGAATCTTCTCTTGCTCTTCTCACCTGGAAGGTAACATTCTTAGTGGCGATTACGTCCATCAGACAAGTTTTGGAACTGGCAGCACTCTCTTGCCGCGAACCCTTTCTGATCTTTCATCAGGGTAAGGTAGTTCTACCCAGTCCCCCCTCCTTTTCCGGATTTTCTTCCAAAGGTTACTTCCCCGTTTCATTTGAACGAGGACATTGTTCTGCCTTTCTTTTTGTCCACACCCAGTCCATAGGGTGGAAAGGTCTCTACATTCGCTAGACCTTATGAGGGCTCTCCGATATTACATACCCAGGACAGCCTCTTTAGGAACATGGACTCCTTGTTCGTCATTCCTGAAAGGCCTAAGAAAGGACAGGCAGCTTCATAGGCAACGCTGGCTCGCTGGATTCGCTCTGCGATCCAGGAGGTCTACCACTTGCAACTCAAGCCCATTCCTAGTGGGCTGCGGACTCCTTCCACGCGAGCAGTTAGCGCCTCTTGGGCCATCAGGCTTCAGTGGAACAGAGGTGGAAGGCCGCGACCTGGTCTAGCCTGCATATTGTTTCAAAGCATTACCGAGTTCATACCCAGGCTTCGGCTGAGGCGAACCTAGGTAGGAAAATTCTGGAAATGACAGTGGAGCACCTATCTCAGTAGGCGCTCCTGGCTATCTGGGACTGGTTCCTAGTCCTTGGGTTGCATTGTTTATTGTTTACCCACCCAGGGACTGCTTTAGGACGTCCCATGGTCCTGTGTCCCCCAATGAGGCGTTAGAGAAAAACAGATTTTTGTGTACTCACCGTAACATCGTTTTCTCTTAGCCATCATTGGGGGACACAGCACCCTCCCTGTTGCCCTGTTGGGCCTTAGTTTTTTCTCTTAGTACCTTTTTGTTATGAGCATTCCCTCGTGTTTTTTGTTACTTGTTCTCCTACTGCTTGTGTACTAAAACTGAAGTAGCCTGGCTGGGCCAGGGGGTGTATACTACAGGGGAGGAGCTAACATCTTTGCATCTACTTAGTGTCCAACTATGGATAAGCAGCATAACACCCATGGTCCTATGTCCCCCAATGATGGCTAAGAGAAAACGATTTTACGGTGAGTACACAAAAATCCGTTTTTTTTGCCCCCAAAAAAGCATAAAAGACTGTCCAGCACATCCACTAGGTACTTTGAACAGGTGCACGCTGAAAATGTTACAAAAAAATATGCACAGCAGCAGTCAGAAAAACTAAAATATGCAAATTCGTGTAATCACGGCAGCCTACAACAAGGTGTATCTCTTTTTGCCGGGACCCTATCCTAATACGCCTTTATCTGGGTTAAATAACCTACATGTAATGGACAGGTAGCATCCAGCTAAATAAAAAGCTCAGGCTGGAGTGCGGAGGAGTGTTCTGTCAGAAAGGAATGTAATACTAATATAAAAAGACTGACCAGCACATCCAATAGGTGTGAAAAGTTGCACGCTGAAAATTCAACAAAGTTGCAAAAATTTTCTGCATGCACCTGTTTATGACTGAGCACTCTGCCCTCCAGACTGAACGTTTTCATTTAACTGGATCCAACCTGCCCATTTCATGTAGTTTTTTTTTAGCCCAGATGCAGGAGTTTTTGGAATGAGTCCCGGCAAAAATAGGTATGCCTTGTCGTCGGTTATTGGCCCTTCCCAGCTTAAAAATAGCAGGCTGCAGCCACCCCAGAAGTGGCACATCCTTTAGATGCACCAATCCTGGCTCTTCTCCCCTGCTCATCCCGTTGTCCTGGTGTGGTGGCAAACGGGTTAATATAAGGGGTTGATACCAGCTCTAATGTTACCTTGCATCAAGCCCTGGGGTTAGTAATGTTACAGCATCTATCAGATACCCGACATCACTAACCTAGTGAATAATAATAAAAAAAATTAGACTACAAATATGTTTTTTATTTGAAAACACATTCCCTTTTTCACCAATTTATTAAAAAAAAGTCTGATGCCTTGTAATCCATTTTGGAGGTCCCACGACAACTCTGTGTTCCAGGATATGAAGGCGCAGGGAACGTATTCAACATTTCTTCGTCGCTCCATTGGGAGACCCAGACGATTGGGTGTATAGCTACTGCCTCCGGAGGCCACACAAAGCATTACACTAAAAAGTGTAAGGCCCCTCCCCTTCTGGCTATACACCCCCAGTGGGATCACTGGCTCACCAGTTTTCGGCTTTGTGCGAAGGAGGTCAGACATCCACGCATAGCTCCACTGTTTAGTCAGCAGTAGCTGCTGACTATATCGGATGGAAGAAAAGAGGGCCCATATGGGGCCCCCAGCATGCTCCCTTCTCACCCCACTGGTGGTTTGTAAGGTTGAGGTACCTATTGCTGGTACGGCGGCTGGAGCCCACATGCTGTTTTCCTTCCCCATCCCCCTGAGGGGCTCTGAGGAAGTGGGATCTTACCGGCCCCAAAGCCCTGAGGCCGGGCTCCATCCACAGACCCATTGAACCTGCTGGATGTGGAGCGGGAGTGCCGTTCAGGGACATGGCCCTGCACCATTCAGGTACTCTGTGTCCCCGTACACACAGGCACAGCACACTCCAGACTTGCTGGGTGTGCTAGTGCGCCGGGGACAGTAAAGGGTTACAGTCACTGCAGCCTAGCTGAGTGACTTTATTTATTGGGAACTACCGCGCCGGACGCTCCGGGAGCGGCGGCGCGGCTGGGACTTGTAGTGCGCCGGGGACTTAGCGCCGACCGCGCATTTACGGCGGCGGCGCTTATAAATCCAGTCCCCGGCTTTTGCGGCCTAGCTCCGCTTCGTTCCCGCCCCCACCCTGTCAATCAGGGTAGGGGAGAGACGCTGTACAATCAGCAGCGCCGAGGGCTGGAGCCTTATTTACATGCTCCAGCCCTCTCACTGGACACTGTGGGACGCCGGTTTCCCGCTCTGACTTGGGGCACGCCCACGGCCCGCCCCTACTCACACGAGCTGGAGAAGGACGCCGGCAGCCATTACTGCAGTCCGAGCTGAGAGAACGGACTCTGGGCAACCAGGCACAGGACTAGGGCGACCACACACCCGCTTATAGGCGGGCGGTAAGCGGCACCTGAAGTGCTGACACTAAATACCGCAGTTTGTCCATTTGTATTTTATGCTTACACTGCATAGGTCGCTATTTTGGGCTATATGCCCTCTTAGATGGCGACACATCAGCAGCAGGAAGGCATGGGTGCTAAGGCACAGGCTTTCTATGCTGCTTGTATTGCACGTACTGAAGTGTTCATGTGTATTTATGCTTGTATGCTATACACTGCACTGTACGGTCGCTAGTCTTGGCTATATTCGCCATACAATGGCTAGACTACAGCAGCAGAAAAGCAAGGGTGCTGAGGCACAGGTTTTTTTCTATGCTGCTTGTATTGCAGGTGTTGCAGTGTTCATTTGTACTTATGCTTGTATGCTATACATTGCACTGTATGGTCGCTATTCTGGGCTATATTCCCCTAGACGGCTAGTCTACAGCAGCAGAAAAGCAGGCTTTCTATGCTGCTTGTATTGCATGTGCTGCAGTGTTCATTTGTACTTTATGCTTGTATGATATACATTGCACTGTACGGTCGCCATTCTGGCTCTATAAGTCGGCAGCAGCATATAAGCAACACAGGCTTTCGATGCTGTTTTTACTGCATGTGATACTGTTCCACGGCACTGAACCCCATTGTGTGCAATGCTCCCCTGTAGCACTTGGTCAGCCGGGGTCTCTACTTGACGTGGCCAAAAGAACCACCTCTCAACCCTGTCCAAGGACAGGGACGGAGTTGCAATGGGATAGAGACTTGCAGTCCGGACAGGCCATGGGCAATCTGGATCATTGCTCCCTGGCCACCCTCATTTGGAATAAAATCGGTGCTCCGGGGGGGGTCCCAGGAAAACTCTCTGTATGATGAGGCAGACGTAGCTCATCAGGACTTTGATCCTGACACCGCTCTCACTCCGGATACACCGGATGGTGACGCCATAAGGACTGATCCTATAGCGTCCATCAATGGAATGTTGGATCTTTTCTCCCTCAGCTCCCCCAGGGGAGGAGTCAGCTTCACAGCAGGAGAAGTCCCATTTTCAGTAGCTCAAACGTATATTGAGTATTGTTCTGGCCACGCTGTCTTCAGAGAAGCAGTCCAGGAACACCACGCTTCCCAGATAAGCGTTTTCTCCAAACGTATTAAGGATACACGTTATCACTTTCCCCCTGACGTGGTCAGGCGTTGGACCCAGGGTCCAAAGGGGGATTCTCCAATCTCCAGGCTTGCGGCTAGAGCCATAGTTGCAGTGGAGATGGGACTTCACTTACAGATGCCATTGACAGACAGATGGACTCTGGTTGAAATCTGTCTATGAGGCTATCGGCGTGTCGGTTGCTCCGGCATTCACAGCCGTATGGGCACCCTAAGCTTTTCAGCTGTTCTTGCGCAGCTGGTCTTGAGCACATGTACATCTGTGCCGCAGGGGCGTCCGTAACCTCGCAATGTCTGCATTGCGACTTACCCTATTAATGCTGTCCTGGAAGGACAGTCGAGGTTTCGGTCCTTCCCAGGCTCGGGCAGGTCCCAATTGTCCTCGTCCAAAACGGCTGAAAAGCCTCAGAGGGGCTCAGCTTCCGGCCGGGCTCAATCACGCCCAAGGAAGGCAGCCGGAGGAACCGCTACCAAGGCGGTCTCCTCATGACTCTCAGCTCTCTCATCTCTCCGCATCCGCGGTTGATGGCAGACTCGCTCGCCTTTGGCGACATTTAGCTGCCACAGGTCACAGACCGGTGGGTGGGGGACAGTGTGCCCACGTGCACAGGACAGAGTTCTGTTCTCGTCCTCCGACTCGATTCTTCAGAACGTCCCCACCTCCCCACCGAGCAGATGCTCTTCTGCAGGCAGAAGGAGTGGTAATCCCGGTTCCTCTTCAGGAACAAGACACGGTTTTTCTCCAAACTGGTTGTGGTGCCAAAAAAGGATGGCTCTTTCCGTTCCGTTCTGGACCTAAAACTGCTCAACAAGCACGTGGAGGCCAGGCGGTTCCGGATGATACCCTCCGCTCCGTCATTGCCTCAATGTCTCAAGGACTAGCATCAATAGACATCAAAGATGCTTATCTCCACGTGCCGATTGCTACAGAGCACCAATGTTGTTCTACGTTTCGTGATAGGAAACGACCATCTTCAGTTCGTAGCTCTGCCATTCGGGCTGGCGACAGCCCCACGGGTGTTCGCCAAGGTCATGACGGCAGTGGTAGCAGTCTTGCACTCACAGGGACACTCTGTGATCCCTTACTTGGACGATCTACTTGTCAAGGCACCCTCTCAAGAGGCATGCCAACTCAGCCTGAATGTTGCGCTGGAGACTCTCCAGACGTTCGGGTGGATCATCAACTTCTCAAAGTCAAACCTGTCGCGACCCAATCACTAACGTATCTTGGCATGGAGTTTCATACCCTCTCAGCGGTAGTGAAGCTTCCGCTGGACAAGCAGCGGTCACTACAGACTGGGGTGCAGACTCTCCTTCAAGGTCAGTCGCACTCCTTAAGACGCCTCATGCACTTCCTCGGGAAGATGGTGGCGGCAATGGAGGCGGTTCCGTTTGCGCAGTTTCATCTGCGTCCACTTCAATGGGACATTCTCCGCCAATGGGACGGGAAGTCAACATCCCTGAACAGGAAAGTATCCCTTTCTCAGACGGCAAGGACTCTCTGCAATGGTGGCTTCTTCCCACCTCATTATCACAGGGAAGATCTTTCCTACCACCGTCTTGGGCGGTGGTCACGACAGACGCGAGTCTGTCAGGGTGGGGAGCGGTTTTTTCTCCACCACAGGGCTCAGGGTACGTGGACTCAGCAGGAGTCCACCCTTCAGATCAATGTTCTGGTAATCAGAGCAGTGTATCTTGCCCTACTAGCTTTCCAGCAGTGGCTGGAAAGAAAGCAGATCCGAATTCAGTCGGACAACTCCACAGCGGTGGCATACATCAATCACCAAGGAGGGACACACAGTCGGCAAGCCTTCCAGGAAGTCCGGCGGATTCTGATGTGGGTGGAAGCCACGGCCTCCACCATATCCGCAGTTCACGTCCCCGGCATAGAAAACTGGGAGACAGACTTCCTCAGTCGCCAGAGCATGGACGCAGGGGAATGGTCCCTTCACCCGGACGTGTTTCAGACAATCTGTCGCCGCTGGGAAAGGCCGGACGTCGACCTAATGGCGTCCCGGCACAACAACAAGGTCCCAACCTTCATGGCACGGTCTCGCGATCAAAGAGCGCTGGCGGCAGACGCCCTAGTGCAAGATTGGTCGCAGTTCCGGCTCCCTTATGTGTTTCCACCTCTGGCACCCTTGCCCAGAGTGCTACGCAAGATCAGATCCGATTGCAGCCGCGTCATACTCGTCGCCCCAGACTGGCCGAGGAGGGCGTGGTATCCGGATCTGTGGCAGCTCACGGTCGGCCAACCGTGGGCACTACCAGACCGACCAGACTTACTGTCCCAAGGGCCGTTTTTCCATCGGAATTCTGCGACCCTGAACCTGACTGTGTGGCCATTGAGTCCTGGATCCTAGCGTCTTCAGGATTATTCCACGGGGTCGTTGCCACCATGAGACAGGCTAGGAAGCCCACGTCCGCTAAGAACCACAGAACGTGGAGGATATTCTTATCCTGGTGCTCTGCTCAGGGAGTGTCTCCCTGGCCATTTGCATTGCCTACCTTTCTTTCTTTCCTGCAATCTGGGTTAGAAAAAGGTTTGGCGCTCGGCTCCCTTAAAGGTCAGGTATCGGCGCTATCCGTCTTTTTTCAGAGGCGTTTGGCACGCCTTCCTAAGGTGCGCACGTTCCTACAGGGGGTTTGCCATATCGTTCCCCCGTACAAGCGGCCGTTAGATCCATGGGATCTGAACAGGGTACTAGTTGCCCTCCAGAAACCGCCCTTCGAGCCTCTGAGGGAGGTTTCACTTTCTAGACTATCCCAGAAAGTGGCTTTTCTGGTAGCGATCACATCTCTTCGGAGAGTGTCTGAGCTGGCAGCGCTGTCATCCAAGACTCCCTTCCTGGTCTTCCACCAGGACAAGGTAGTGCTGCGCCCCATTCAGGAGTTTCTCCCGAAGGTGGTATCCTCTTTTCATCTTAATCAGGATATCTCCTTGCCTTCGTTTTGTCCTCATGCAGTTCATCGGTATGAGAAGGATTTACATTTGTTAGATCTGGTGAGAGCACTCAGAATCTACATTTCCCGTACGGCGCCCTTGCGCCGTTCGGATGCACTCTTTGTCCTTGTCGCTGGTCAGCGCAAAGGGTCGCAGGCTTCTAAGGCCGCCCTGGCTCGATGGATCAAGGAACCAATTCTTGAAGCCTACCGTTCTGCTGGGCTTCCGGTTCCATTAGGGCTGAAGGCCCATTCTACCAGAGCCGTGGGTGCTTCCTGGGCATTATGACACCAGGCTACGGCTCAACAGGTGTGCCAGGCAGCTACCTGGTCGAGTCTGCACACTTTCACCAAACATTATCAGGTGCATACCTATGCTTCGGCGGACGCCAGCCTAGGTAGAAGAGTCCTGCAGGTGGCAGTTGCCTCCCCGTAGGGGAGGGCTGGCTTCGCAGCTCTAACATGAGGTATTTCTTTACCCACCCAGGGACAGCTTTTGGACGTCCCAATCGTCTGGGTCTCCCAATGGAGCGACGAAGAAGAAGGGAATTTTGTTACTTACCGTAAATTCCTTTTCTTCTAGCTCCTATTGGGAGACCCAGCACCCGCCCTGTTGTCCTTCGGGATTTTTGGGTTGTTTCGGGTACACATGTTGTTCATGTTGAACGGTTTTTCAGTTCTCCGATGTTACTCGGAGTGAATTTGTTTAAACCAGTTATTGGCTTTCCTCCTTCTTGCTTTTGCACTAAAACTGGTGAGCCAGTGATCCCACTGGGGGTGTATAGCCAGAAGGGGAGGGGCCTTACACTTTTTAGTGTAATGCTTTGTGTGGCCTCCGGAGGCAGTAGCTATACACCCAATCGTCTGGGTCTCCCAATAGGAGCTAGAAGAAAAGGAATTTACGGTAAGTAACAAAATTCCCTTCTTTCTGGAAGCGCAAGCATTCCATTTGAGCAGTGTGGTTGCAGTGACCTGAGAATACTGCACTCACATTGCCCTGGTCCAACCAAAAGCAGAGTGACCTGCAGTAACCTTATTCCAGAATAAGGGGGGCACACTCAGGGAACACATCTCCTATTTTCTGGAAGTGCAGCACTGCATGTTAGGAGTGTGGGTGCATTGACCTGAGAATACTGCACTCACACTACCCCGGTCCAACTGAAGGCAGTGTGAGCTGCAGTAACATCACTGCGTTGCGCACAGTGAGCCGGCTGAGAGCCTCTCTGCACATGCGGCCATCATTTTTCTCGGACATGTACCGCCCCAGCAGCGATTGAACCACTCGGATCCGGGTGTCGCTACTCTTGGCTCGAGGGTCTCCGGACCCGGGGGCTTGGGATCACTCCGAAACGTGATGGGGGCTTATTTACAGGGGAGTTAGATAGTTTGTGATGCCACCCGTGGTGTGCGGTAATAGGGAGTACCACCGCTGCCGTTGGGAGTACTCGGGGCGATAAAATGGGGCAGCCAGATAACGTTACCCTCCACGGGTAGGGAAAGGCCCCGGGACCATGGATGGTGGGATGGATTGCAGGGGAAGCGCAGGCTTGCTGGTAGCGGTGGTTAATCAGGTACTCACTCAAAAGGAAAGCAGACACTGACAACGTAGTAAACCAAGTCTCTGGGTGTCGCTGCCCTCTTGGGAGGAGCTCGTCTGGGTTCCATCTCTTGCAGCACTACCTGGTGGTCCATAACCTGCCTGTGTGCACAGAATTGAAAGTGTTCAGGTGGCCCGTAAGCTTGGAGCTGTCCGTGCCCTGCTCCCTACTATGGGTAGCAGAGGAGCTTGTGTGCCGCCCCCGTGGAAGCAGCCGGGCTGCTCGGATCCGGATCCGCAGTGGCTCGATGGGTCTCCGGACCCGGGGGTCGTGCAGCCACTCGAATAAAAGGGGGTATTTATAGGGGATTGTGATAGTTCGTGACGCCACCCGTGGTTTGTGGTAATCTGAGAGTACCACTGCTGCTGTTGGGAGTACCCGGGGGTGAAGACAGGGGGAAGCCAGATGTTAGGACCCTCCACGGGTAGGGGGGATGCCTCGGGACTCAGTGATAGTGCTTGGGGAGTGCCGTGGGGAGTGAAGGGGGTCCCTTATGTACTCACTCAGTCCATAAAGCTGACACCGACAACCAGATAAACCAAAGTTCTGTACACCGCTGCCAATGAGGGGAGCTATTTTGGGTCCCGTCCCCAGTGGTGCTGTCTGATGGTCTGTAACCTTCTTCTTGGCACTTTGTTCACTTTTCTGGTGGTCCTGGTAGCTTGAAACTAGCCGGGTCCTGCTCCGCAGTATGGCTAACTGTGGGAGCTTGCTCTCAGGGTTCACGCTTGGGATTTTCTGGACCGTTTTGTGGAAAGTCCTATCCCCCTCGTTGCGCTAGTACCCCGATTCTGGAGCGGGTGGAGAGCGGATCTTGAAGGCTCCGTTCTCGTCGGGCTAATTGTCAGGTTGCCTGAAGCTCCTTCCTGACCTAGGGTCCACGTACCCCGTCGTGCCCTGGGCCCGGCCCGGGAGATGGTACAAGGCCGCCGGCTGCTCCCTCGGCAGTACCGTGCCCCTTATCACGATCCCCATGCGACCGGGAGTCCAGCTCCTACTAGGTCCAGACCACCGTCTGTTACCTAGTGACTTCCAAGGAGCCCAGCTCCTGACCTCCTCTCTCACCGAGAGCTACTACTCAACTTCTCTTCTGGAAGCTCCCACTCCCCAGCTCCTCTCTCACTGGGATCTACTTCTGTTCTGAACTGCTCCTGACACTCCTGACCTCCCCTTAACCAACCCCCCCAAGTTGGCGACCCTATTCCACTCAGGCCGTCCACTGGTGTGTCTATTGGGTGTGGTTCAGAGTGTTCCTAGGATTTACTAACTGTTGTTGACAACACCACTTAGCTGGGGACACATAACCAAGGAGGAGGTGGATACTGTGCATAAGGGAAGACTGCACAATACCCTGTGACGTCCTGATAGGCCAGGGCGTCACACTTGCTCTCAGGAGCTCACGCTTGGGATTTCTGTGGGCTGCTTTGGTTGGAAAGCCCTATCCCCCTCATTGCGCTAGTGCCCTCCGATCTCTGAGCTTCATGGGAACAGTCCATAAAGGCCCTGTCCTCCGCAGGTTAATTGCCGGGTTGCATGAAGCTTCTTCCTGACCTAGGGTCCAGTACCCCGACGTGCTTTTGGCCCCAGACCGGCTATTGGACTGCAGCTGCCGACCGTCCTCCTTGACTAAGCCAGCACCCAGTCCCAATCTCCCGCGACCGGGTCTCCGCTTCCTCCGGGTCCAGACCACCGTCTGCAACCCAATCTACGTTTTCCTCTGGGAGCTCCAACTCCCAGCTTCCTTCGCGCTCCTCACAGCTCGAGGGCTACCACTGTTCTGACTTGTCACCTCCCACCTCCCTGCCTGACCCCTAGGTGGGCGGCCCTATTCCAGCTTAGCAGCCCACTGGTGTTCCTGACAGGGTGTGGTGCGAGTTGTGATTAGGATTTTTAGATGCTGGTGGAGGCAGTGCTGCAAGTTGGGAACCAAGAACCAAAGGGGGGTTGAGCCCTACACTGGGAGATAAAGAGCGTGCAGTACCCTGTGACGACCTGACTAGTCCAGAGGCATCACAATTTCTTCTGAAGACAAGGCGAAGGAGGGGTCACGGGGGATCAGAGCTGCATCATGTACGGAAGGACCAGAGGGGTGGCAGCCTGACATAGGGTGACCTGGGAAAACCTTTCTGTTCCATCTGTCATGTCAGATTGCACAGAAATCAGAGGAGGAGGATGAATGCGGCAGGCACACCACTCGTGCAGCAGCAGCCATGTTAGATCATCGGGAGGGAGACGGGGTCAGGGAGGAGGAGACTTTGGGCACACCGGGGGACTGAGGAGGACATTTATCTCCCATTAGATATGTTTGATTATACCAAATGGAAGATTCATCATCTTTTTACTGCCACTGCCTTAACGTCCACGTGGTCACTGGTATACAGTATGAAATGGCGATCACGTGACCGGGGACCAGAAAAACCGACTCGGATCGTGATCTCCAGTGTCTCATCTACCACTGGTAACTAAAATCCTGGTGATTTTCCAAACTGGAAGGCGCTATACCCTTTTTCCTGAGCGGCTGTTAAAAAGCGTCGCAAAGGAATAAGTACCCTTAACTTCCCCCGTTAAAAGGCTTATCGGCGGTCGTTAAGGTGCTTATTGTGTACATACAGCCTACAAAGCTAGGATGGATAGATAGATGTCAAACACATGTATAATGTCCAACTCTCCTAAATATTTTTTATGCTGGCACTGTTTCACTGGCATAAAAGAGTGTTCAGTCTTGTATTTAGCCAAAAAATAGATAATTTAAAAAAATTACGTGGGGTCCCCCCCATTTTTAACAGTCAGCTAGGGTAAAGTAGATGGCTGCAGCCTGCACACTGAAGCTACATAGGTAAAGATGGTTGACCTCGGGGAGATCAACATCCAACACCGCGGGGACACCATCACGTGTTTCTCAACGCTTTGACACTAGAACAAGGCCCCCTGGGAAAATATGCAAAACAAGAATGCCGCGGAGACACTATCACATGTTTCTCAACGCTGGCAGGAAACTAGCCAGGTCTTTCACTGGGAAGGAACAACCATGGGAAGGGCAGTCTCCAGTCAAGGAAACCGCCTATACCAAAACGTGGTATCCATCCACAGACAGCTGTTTCGGGGTATTTGTCCCTCATCAATGTGGAGTAGGAAACTGGCTAGTGGGAGCAATGCCTAGTAGAAGACTACATAGGTAAAGATGGTTAACCTCGGGGAGATCATGTTTTGGTATAGGCGGTTTCCTTGACTGGAGACTGCCCTTCCCGTGGTTGTTCCTTCCCGGTGAAAGACCTGGCTAGTTTCCTGCCAGCGTTGAGAAACACGTGATGGTGTCTCCGCGGCATTCTTGTTTTGCACACTGAAGCTAGCAGCTAGCTTCACCTGGCAGAGGTCTCCCCAATCTGTTCATTCATTCATTCATTCATTCATTTATTTATTTATTTATTTATAAATAATTAAAAAGAAAAACATGGGGTCCCCCCAAAAATTGGGTTACCACCAGCCAAGCTAAAGCGGACAGCTGGGGTCTTGCATTCATAGGAAGGACCATGTTTATTTGGCCTTTCCGAGCCTATAAATAGCAGGCTGCAGCCTCCCCAGAAGTGGTGCATCCATTAGATGCGCCAGTCCTGGCACTTTCTCCCCGCTAATCCCGTTGCCTTGGAACGGTGGCAAACGGGGTAATATAAGGGGTTGATACCAGCTGTAATGTCAGCTGGCATGAAGCCCAGGGGTTAGTAATTTTGAGGCGTCTACTAACCCTTTTAGTAATAAAGAACATAAAGACAACAAAACCCTCCCTGCCACATTCCCTTTTTCACCAAATTATTGAAAAGAAAAAAAAAATTTGGTCTGCCGTAATCCCTTTTGGAGACCCCCACAACAACTCTGTCATCCATGATAAGGGGGCACGCTTAGCGAACATATACATCATTTTCTGGAAGTGCAGGCACTCCATGTCATGTGAGGAGTGGGCTCAGTCTCCTTGCTCGCAGAGAGCTGTCTGAGAACTGGCTCACTGCGCATGAGTCCGCCATTTTTTTCAGAAGGAGAGGTCGCGGGGGACTGCTGCAGAAGGTACAGGTGGGGACCTGTGGTGGACTTTTCTGTCTCATCTGACATGTCAGAAATCGGAGAAGGATGCTTGTGACAGATGCACAACTCATGTGCCTGCCTTTTTGGAGATCAGGAAGAGGAGAGAGACTGGGGAGGGGTGGACTTTGGCCACACCGGGGGAGGACATTTATCTCCCATCTGATGTGTTTGATTATGTCATGTGCGAGGTAAGATAACGGTGATGACGTGACCGGGGGCAGGAAAAAACTGCTAGTATCGTAATTGCCTAGGACTCCCCAGAGATTTTCCGACGCTGGGGGTTGCAATTCACTTTTTTCTTACCGCTGTTATTGGCGATAAGGAATAAGTACCCTTTACTGCAGCTGTTTTAATCTGTAAATCCAACGTAAAGAGATTAAAAATAGAAAAAAGTACACAACAATAAATAAAGGGGCGGCAATCATAGATGAGGACTATGTGAATAAATGACAAATAGCTTTGTTACAAATACATGTGTAAATGTAAAACAACGTGTGTGTGAATCCGCATTTGACTCAGGGAACGTCATTAACTGTTTTGAGGGGAAATTTTAACCCCATGCTTTACAGTTATTCACCAAAAAACCTGTCTCCATTAAAGTCAATGGAGCTGGGAACACAATGCAGCCAGAACTTCAGAAGAATGTGCAGCCATGCCTTGAATGGAATGTTGGCGTGTCACAATGCAGCCAGGGAAAGAGACAGACAAAAAGACAGACAAAGAGACAGACAGATGGAGATAGACACAGACAAAGAGGCAGACAGACAAAAAGATAGAAAAAGACACAGACAGGGAAAGACAGACAGGGAAAGAGACAGACAGAAAAAGACAAGGAAAGAGGTACAGAGACAGACAGGGAAACAGGGAAAGAGATAGAGAGACAAATAGGAAAAGAGATAGAGAGACAGACAGGGAAAAAGACAGACAGACAAAGACATAGAGACAGACAGGGAAAGAGACAGACAAAGGGATAGAGACACAGAAAGAGAAACAGACACCGAGAGATACAGACTGAGACTGGGACAGAAATAGTTACTATCTAGGGCAGGGGTGGGGAACCTCCGGCCCGCGAGCCGTATGCGGCCGCAACGACTTTTTCTGCGGCCCCCGGGCTGATTCCCGGGGACTGCAGTGCTGGGGCGGCAGCCGCATATTACTTGCTGCTGGCCCTTTAAAACCCCACACAGTGCGTTCAATGCTGAACGCTGCATTTCCTATACCTGAAAGACTACGTCCCCATGCTGGCACTGCCTACGTGAGGACATACTTTGTAGGTGGGGTCGGCGTGAGGAGCGCTAAAATCAAAAGGAGAGGATTGACTGCCAATCATCCCCCAGGTCTTACTGTGCCGGGCAGCACTCTGTGCCCAGCGCCGGCGGCTCCCTGTGCCCGGCGGTTGCGGCAGCGGCTCCCTGTGCCCAGCGGTTGCGGCGGTGGCTCCCTGTGCCCGGCGGTTGCGGCGGCGGCTCCCTGTGCCCGGCGGTTGCGGCGGCGGTTCCGTGCCCGGCGGTGGCTGCTCCTCTCTGTGCCCGGCGGCTCCCTGTGCCCAGCGGCGAAGGCGGCTGCTCCTCTCTGTGCCCGGCGGCAGAGCTCTCCGTGCCCGCAGCCACCTCCAGCGCTCAGTGATCCCAGCCTTCCCCAGTTCTCTAACTACCTCCAAGCTCATCCGGGTCTGCCTGTGCCCCCAGCGCTCTGTACCTCCAGTTCTCTGTGCCCCTCTTTCTCCCCAGTGATCTATGCCCCCACAGTCTCCCCAGTGATCTGTGCCCCACAGTCTCCCCAGTGATCTGTGCCCCCCAGTCTCCCCAGTGATCTGTGCCCCCCCAGTGTTCTGTGCCCCCCAGTCTCCCCAGTGATCTGTGCCCCCCAGTCTCCCCAGTGATCTGTGCCCCCCTCCAGTGTTCTGTGCCCCCCCAGTGTTCTGTGCCCCCCCCCCCCAGTCTCCCCAGTGATTTGTGCCCCCCCAGTGTTCTGTGTCTCCCCCCAGTCTCCCCAGTGATCTGTGCCCCCTCCCAGTGTTCTGTGCCCCCCCAGTCTCCCCAGTGATCTGTGCCCCCCAGTCTCCCCAGTGATCTGTGCTCCCCAGTGATCTGTGCCCCCCAGTCTCCCCAGTGATCTGTGCTCCCCAGTGATCTGTGCCCCCCAGTCTCCCCAGTAATCTGTACCCCCCCAGTGTTCTGTGCCTCCCCCCAGTCTCCCCAGTGACTTGTGTCCCCCAGTCTCCCCAGTGATCTGTGCCCCCCCCAGTGTTCTGTGCCCCCCCAGTCTCCCCAGTGATTTATGCCCCCCTAATGATCTGTGCTCCCCTAGTCTCCCCAGTGATCTGTGCCCCTCAGTCTCCCCAGTGATCTGTGCCCCCCAGTCTCCCCAGTGATCTGTGCCCCCCCCAGTGTTCTGTGCCCCCCCCAGTGTTCTGTGCCCCCCCCAGTGTTCTGTGCCCCCCCAGTGATTTGTGCCCCCCCCAGTCTCCCCAGTGATTTGTGCCCCCCCAGTGTTCTGTGTCTCCCCCCAGTCTCCCCAGTGATCTGTGCCCCCTCCCAGTGTTCTGTGCCCCCCCAGTCTCCCCAGTGATCTGTGCCCCCCAGTCTCCCCAGTGATCTGTGCTCTCCAGTGATCTATGCCCCCCAGTCTCCCCAGTGATCTGTGCTCCCCAGTGATCTGTGCCCCCCCAGTGATCTGTGCCCCCCAGTCTCCCCAGTAATCTGTGCCCCCCCAGTGTTCTGTGCCTCCCCCCAGTCTCCCCAGTGACCTGTGCCCCCCAGTCTCCCCAGTGATCTGTGACCCCCCCAGTGTTCTGTGCCCCCCCAGTCTCCCCAGTGATCTATGCCCCCCTAATGATCTGTGCTCCCCTAGTCTCCCCAGTGATCTGTGCCCCACAGTCTCCCCAGTGATCTGTGCCCCCCAGTCTCCCCAGTGATTTGTGCCCCCCCCCAGTGTTCTGTGCCTCCGCCCAGTCTCCCCAGTGATCTGTGCCCCCTCCCAGTGGTCTGTGCCCCCCGAGTCTCCCCAGTGATCTGTGCCCCCCAGTCTCCCCAGTGATCTGTGCTCCCCAGTGATCTGTGCCCCCCCAGTGATCTGTGCCCCCCAGTCTCCCCAGTGATCTGTGCTCCCCAGTGATCTGTGCCCCCCAGTCTCCCCAGTGATCTATGCCCCCCCAGTCTCCCCAGTGATCTATGCCCCCCTAATGATCTGTGCTCCCCTAGTCTCCCCAGTGATCTGTGCCCCTCAGTCTCCCCAGTGATCTGTGCCCCCCAGTCTCCCCAGTGATCTGTGCCCCCCCAGTGTTCTGTGCCCCCCCCCAGTGTTCTGTGCCCCCCCCAGTGTTCTGTGCCCCCCCCAGTCTCCCCAGTGATTTGTGCCCCCCCCCAGTGTTCTGTGCCTCCGCCCAGTCTCCCCAGTGATCTGTGCCCCCTCCCAGTGTTCTGTGCCCCCCGAGTCTCCCCAGTGATCTGTGCCCCCCAGTCTCCCCAGTGATCTGTGCTCCCCAGTGATCTGTGCCCCCCCAGTGATCTGTGCCCCCCAGTCTCCCCAGTGATCTGTGCTCCCCAGTGATCTGTGCCCCCCAGTCTCCCCAGTGATCTGTGCCCCCCCAGTGTTCTGTGCCCCCCAGTCTCCCCAGTGATCTGTGCCCCCCAGTCTCCCCAGTGATCTGTGCCCCCCCCCCAGTGTTCTGTGCCCCCCCAGTGTTCTGTGCCCCCCCCCAGTCTCCCCAGTGATTTGTGCCCCCCCAGTGTTCTGTGTCTCCCCCCAGTCTCCCCAGTGATCTGTGCCCCCTCCCAGTGTTCTGTGCCCCCCCAGTCTCCCCAGTGATCTGTGCCCCCCAGTCTCCCCAGTGATCTGTGCTCCCCAGTGATCTGTTCCCCCCAGTCTCCCCAGTGATCTGTGCTCCCCAGTGATCTGTGCCCCCCCAGTGATCTGTGCCCCCCAGTCTCCCCAGTAATCTGTGCCCCCCCCCAGTGTTCTGTGCCTCCCCCCAGTCTCCCCAGTGACCTGTGCCCCCCAGTCTCCACAGTGATCTGTGCCCCCCCCAGTGTTCTGTGCCCCCCCAGTCTCCCCAGTGATCTATGCCCCCCTAATGATCTGTGCTCCCCTAGTCTCCCCAGTGATCTGTGCCCCACAGTCTCCCCAGTGATCTGTGCCCCCCAGTCTCCCCAGTGATCTGTGCCCCCCCAGTGTTCTGTGCCCCCCCCAGTGTTCTGTGCCCCCCCCCAGTCTCCCCAGTGATTTGTGCCCCCCCAGTGTTCTGTGCCTCCGCCCAGTCTCCCCAGTGATCTGTGCCCCCTCCCAGTGTTCTGTGCCCCCCCAGTCTCCCCAGTGATCTGTGCCCCCCAGTCTCCCTAGTGATCTGTGCTCCCCAGTGATCTGTGCCCCCCCAGTGATCTGTGCCCCCCAGTCTCCCCAGTGATCTGTGCTCCCCAGTGATCTGTGCCCCCCCCAGTGATCTGTGCCCCCCAGTCTCCCCAGTAATCTGTGCCCCCCCCAGTGTTCTGTGCCTACCCCCAGTCTCCCCAGTGACCTGTGCCCCCCAGTCTCCCCAGTGATCTGTGCCCCCCCAGTGTTCTGTGCCCCCCCCAGTCTCCCCAGTGATCTATGCCCCCCTAATGATCTGTGTCCCCCTAGTCTCCCCAGTGATCTGTGCCCCCCTCAGTCTCCCCAGTGATATCTGTGCCCGGAGCCTCTCCCAGTTCTGTCTGTGCCTTCAGCCTCTCCCATCCTTCTCTGTGCCATCTGTGCCCCCAGCGTCCCCCTGATTTGTCTGTGCCTCCAGCCTCTCCCATCATTCTCTGTGCCCCCAGGGCTGTCTGTGTCCCTCCGGCATCCCCCAGGGCTGTTTGCCCCCGGCTATTTATATAACCCCAGCAATGTTTGTGCCCCCCAGCTATGTCTGTGTATCCCAGTGATGTGTATATACCCCCAGTGACGTCTATGCCCTGCTGCTTCCCTAGTGATGTATATTCCGCCCAGCCCTCCCCAGCAATGTTTATGCCCCCCTAGCTATGTTTGTGCTCCCCATCAATGATGTATGTATCCCCCAGTGATGTATGTACCCCCCAGTGATGTCTATGCCCCCAGCCTCCCCAGTGATCTATATTCCTCCCAACCCTCCCCTGTGATGTATATACAGCAGTCCCAGCCAACTGAAACCTGGAAAAGCAGTTGTGAAAAGCAACAAGATCAATATCGCCTAATATTACAGCTGCACCAAAGAGTACAAGCTCCAGCCCCACAGTGAGTTAATTGTTTGACCAAATATATTGGGGTAATTTTCAAGTTGATAATTTTGTGCGGCCCCCGAAGGTTGGTAGAAATTTCCAAATGACCCCCGGCAGAAAAATGGTTCCCCACCCCTGATCTAGGGCAACACCGAGTACTACAGCTATCACGGCAATAACCATATTGTTTAACCTGTAGATGCAATCTAACAGTCATATTTATACAGTATACCCTAGCAACTGACATATACAGTTATTTATTATTTAACCTCATAACGACGGCCGTACGACTTAAAGCGGCGGCAAAACAGGGTACTTATTCTGTTCCGCCGCTTTAAAGCGGCGGCCCGAAAAAACCCTGTAGCGCCCCCCAGCGACCGAAAATCTCGGGGGTTTCAGCTACCGGGGGTAGCTGAGACCCCCCAGATTATGAATCGGGGTGTTTTTTTTGGACCCCGATCATGTGATCGGCGGTATACACTGTATACCGACGAACACATGAAAAAAAAAGAAATGGCCGGTAAAACTGATTTCTTTTTCATCTGACATGATCAAACATGTCAGATGAGAAAGAAATCTAACCCCCTAGTGCCCCCAAAGCCCCCGGTACCGGAGAGTCCCCCCACCCCTACCCCCACCGGACATCCAAAATGGCGCCGAAGCGCACAGAAAACTGCCGCCGGCGCCGGCTCTGCAGTCATTTCCCTCCGATCTGAAATGATCAAACATTTCAGATCGGAGGGAAATGTCCTCCCCCTGACCCCTCCTCCGGTCCACCGGAGCCCTCTGGTCACCGGAGCCCCCTCCGGTTCTCCAGAGCCACCACCCCCCTCCCCCCTCCGGAGCGTGGAAGATGGCGGCGCACAGCGCGCGGCCGCCTTCATTCTGCTCTTTCTGCCGCATGTGACACGTCACATGCGGCAGAAAGGTGTCCCCAGGTCCCACTAGGTCACCCCCCGTCACCCCCCCCCAGCCCCCGGTTATACGTTACCTGGCTGCTGGTGCTCCGGGCCCGCGATCGCCGCCTCCTTCTTCAATGCTGGCGGCGCATGCGCAGACAGCGGCTGTCAGCTGGATCCCTGCAAGCAGGGATCCTGCTGACGTCGCAACTGCACAAGCTACTCCACTGTGGACCGGGGGAGGGTGAGTGCGGTAATCTGCAGTCACACTCCTCACATGGAGAGACTGCTGTTCCAGAAAATGGGGGGTACGTTCTGTGAGCGTGCCCCTCATATTCTGGAATGAGGTTACTGCAGGTCACTCTGCCCTAGGTTGGACCGGGGCAGTGTGAGTGCAGTATTCTCAGATTACTGCACCCACACTGCTCATGGAGAGCTTGCTCTTCCAGAAAATGGGGGATACGTTCCCTGAACGTGCCCCCCATATTCTAGAAGATCCAGAGTCGGCGTGGGACCTCCAAAATGGATTACAGCGACCGGAATTTCTTTATTTTCAATAAATTGGTAAAAGAGGAATGTTTCGGGGAGTGTTTTTTCAAATAAATTTTTTTTTTGTCTTTTTTTTTTTCTATTACTGACTGGGTTAGTGATGTCGGGTATCTGTTCAGATGCCGTGACATCACTAACCCCAGGGCTTGATGCCAGGTGACATTACAGCTGGTATCAACCCCATATATTACCCCGTCTGCCACCGCACCAGGGCGCGGGATGAGCTGGGGCGAAGCGCCAGGATTGGCGCATCTAATGGATGCGCCACTTCTGGGGCGGCTGCGGCCTGCTATTTTTAGGCTGGGAAGAGTCCAATAACCATGGCTCTTCCCACCCTGAGAATACCAGACCCCAGCTGTCCGCTTCACCTTGGCTGGTGATCTAATTTGGGGGGGACCCCACGTTTTGTTTTTTTTTAAAAAAACGCCTGGGGAGCCCTCCAAATTGATCACCAGACAAGGTGAAGCTGTCAGCTGTGGTTTGCAGGCTACAGCTGTCTGCTTTACCCTAGCTGGCTATCAAAAATAGGGGGGACCCCACGTCGTTTATTTTAATTATTAATTTTTTGGGGGGGCTAAATACAAGGCTAGGCACCCTTTAGTGCCACATGAAAGGCACTAAAGGGCGCCAGCTTAGAATATGCAGGGGGTGGGACGTTATATTTATTTGACATCTATCCATTCATCCATTGTAGCATTTTAGGCTGTGTGCCCACAATCAGGGTTTGCAGCGTTTTGGGTGCAGAGTGTTTTCCCTGTGTCCATAACGCTGCGTTGTGCAGTAGAAGCACAGTGGAAGGATTTTTAGAAATCTCATGCCCAATGTGCTTCTTTTCTCCGCAGCATAAACCGACCTGTGGCGCAGCTTCCCGAGCCTCAGCATGTCAATTTATGCTGCGGAGATGAGTGTTCTCTGCAGGTAGCATAGAGCTCCACAGCGGCCTAAACCCAAATCGTGGGCATGGGCAGCTGCGTTCTCCCGTGGACAACACTCACATCTCTGCAGGAGGCTGACACTGTGTACTAGACGCCGTGTCGCTGGATCATGGCCACATAGCCTAAAAGTGAGACATTTGTTGCTACAGCAACATTTTTGTGAAGTACCTGTGGATTCAAAATGCTTACTATACTCCTGAATAAAATCCAGTTTCCAAAATGGGGTCACTTGTGGGGGGTTTCTGCTGTATAGGTACCCAAGGGGCCCTGCTAATGTGACATGGTGCCCGCAATTTATTTCAAGTTTTCCAGAATTCAAATGGTGCTCCCTCCATTCCAAGCCCTCCCATTTATCCAAACAGAGGTTTTTGGCCACATGTGGGGTATCCCTGTGCTCATAAGACATTGGATAACAACCTGTGGGGTCCACGGTTTGTTGTTGTCTCTTGAAAAAGTGAGAAATTTGATGCTAAAGCAACAGTTTTGTGAAAAAAATGAAAATTTTCAATATGGCAACCTAAGCTTATCAAATTCTGTGAAGTACTCGTGGATTCAAACTGCTCACTATACACCTAGATAAAAGCCTTGAGGTGTCTTGTTTCCAGAATGAAGTCACTTGTGGGGGACCGCCACTGTTTAGGCACCTCAGGGGCTCTCCAAATGCAACCTGGCGTCCGCTATTGATTCCAGCCAATTTTGCAGTCAAATGGCACTCCTTCCCTTCCGAGCCCTGCCATGCGCCCAAACAGTTGATTTCCACCACATATACGGTATCGCCAAACTCAGGAGAAATTGCACAATAAATGTTATGCTGAATTTTTTCCTTTTACTCTTGTAAAAAAAAAAGCTACCTGGTTGAAATAACAATTTTGTGGTAAAATTTTATTTTTTTTTTTTCATGGCTCAACGTTATAAAATTCTGTGAAGCACCTGAGGGTTCAGGGTACTCACCAAACATCTAGATAAATTCCTTGAGGGGCCTAGTTTCCAAAATGGGGTCACTTGTGCGGGGTTTCTGCTGTTTAGGTACCTTAGGGGACCTCCAAATGCGACATGGTGCCCGCAATCTTTTTCAGGCAAATTTCCTTTCTAAAATTCAAATATTGCTCCTTTCGTTCCAAGCCCTCCCATTTGTCCAAACAAAGGTTTCAGACCACATGTGAGGTATCACCGCGCTCATAAAAAAGTGGTTAACAAACCTTGAGGTCAAATTTTTGGAATTACCTCTTGAAAAAGTGAGAAAATTGATGCTAAAGCAACATTTTTGAGAAAATTATTAAAATTTTCAATATGACAACGTAACGTTAACAAAATCTGTGAAGTACCTGTGGATCTAAAATGCTCACTATACCCCTAGATAGAAGCCTTGAGGGGTCTAGTTTCCAAAATGGTGTCACTTGTGAGGGATTTCTTCTGTTTAGGTACCTTAGCGGACCTGTAAATGCAACATGGTGCCCACAATCTATTTCAGCCAAATTTGCTTTCTAAAATTCAAATATTGCTCCTTCTGTTCCGAGCCCTCCCATTTGTCCAAACAGAGGTTTCTGACCACATGTGGGGTATCGGCGCGCTCATAAGAAAGTGGGGAACAAGTTTTGGGGTCCATTTTGTTGTGTTATTTCTTCTAAAAGTGAATACATTTGGGTTAGAGCAACATTTTTAGGTAAAATTTAATTTTTGCTTTTTTTCATTCCACATTGCTTTTGTTCATGTGAAGCACCTGAAGGGTTAATAAACTTCTTGAATGTGGTTTTGAGTACTTTGGGGGGTGCAGTTTTTAGAATGGTGTCACTTTTGGGTATTTTCTGTCATCTAGGCCTATTGAAGTCACTTCAAATGTGATGTGGTCCCTAAAAAACTGGTTTTGTAAATTTTGATGTAAAAATGAGAAATTGCTGATAAACTTTGAACTCTTCTAACTTCCTAACAAAAAAAAATTTTGTTTCCAAAATTGTGCTGATGTAAAGTAGACATGTGGGAAATGTTATTTATTAACTATTTTGTGTCACAGAAATCTCTGGTTTAACGGTATAAAAATTCAAAAGTTGAAAATTGCTAAATTTTCAAAATTTTTGCCAATATTCAATTTTTTTCATAAATAAACACAAAAAATATTGTCCTAAATTTGGTACTAACATGAAGTCCAATATGTGACGAAAAAACAATCTCAGAATCACCGGGATCCGTTGAAGCGTTCCAGAGTTATAACCTCATGAAGTGACACTGGTCAGAATTGCAAAATTTGGTCTGGTCATTAAGGTGAAAATTAGCTCCGTCACTAAAGGGTTAAAGGAGCAAGCAGATCAGCAGAGATTAACTCTTGCTAGCCTGCCTATGAATCAGCACACAGCAGATCGATGCCCAAGTCTGCATGTGTTGATCCCAGACACCAGAGAAACCATCGGGCGGAGCGTCAGAATCTGCAATGTGAACAGAGCCGTACTCCGCCATGACATTCAGAGAAGTTTATTTTTTCCATTTCTAATCATAAAATATATTTTATTCATTACACTGGATTAGTGAGTTGGCTTCTTATCCTTTTTTGTTTATATACATTAGATACTGCGTATTTCTAATCCCATCCTGTGTGATACACTCCATTGAGCCTTGTGTGTAATCCCAGAGTGTGTTATCCTCTGCTTATCTAATCACAGCAAGTCATACAGTCTGCGTATGATACAGCGAGCAGTACCAACTTAGCGCATGTCCGCATGCTGCAGTTTTGTCATAGCCACAAAAATGCCCCCTGTGGCCAAAACAATGCATCAAAAAATGTGTTTCTTCGGCGCTCCATTGGGAGACCCAGACGATTGGGTGTATAGCTACTGCCTCCGGAGGCCACACAAAGTATTACACTAAAAAGTGTAAGGCCCCTCCCCTTCTGCATATACACCCCCCGTGGGATCACGGGCTCCCCAGTTTTATGCTTTGTGCGAAGGAGGTCAGACATCCACGCATAGCTCCACTGTTTAGTCAGCAGCAGCTGCTGACTATGTCGGATGGAAGAAAAGAGGGCCCATACTTGGGCCCCCAGCATGCTCCCTTCTCACCCCACTTTTGTCGGCGGTGTTTGTTAAGGTTGAGGTACCCATTGCGGGTACGGAGGCTGGAGCCCACATGCTGCATCCTTCCCCATCCCTCTGAGGGCTCTGGGTGAAGTGGGATCTTACCGGCCTCCAGGCTCTGAGGCCGGGCTCCATCCACAGACCCGGAGATCCTGCTGGAATGGAGCTGAGTATCGTCAGGGACAAGGCCCTGCAACGTTAAGGTACTCTGTGTCCCCGTACAGACCACGCACACACACACCAGCATGCTGGGTGTGTTAGTGCGCCGGGGACAACAGCGCTGCGCGCTGGGGCTATACTCACTGCAGCTTAGCTGAGTGAGTTAATGTGTGGGAAACGGCCGCGCCGGCCGCTGCTAGAAGCTGCGGCGCGGATGAGACTTGTGGTGCGCCGGGGACTTCCGCGCTGACCGTGCTTTTACGACGGCAGCGCTTATAAATCGAGTCCCCGGCTTTTGCGGCCTAGTTTCGTTTCCTTCCCGCCCCCGGGCCTGCCAGTCAGGGAAGGGGCGAGACGCTGTACAATGGTCAGCACCGAGGGCTGGAGTCTTATTTACATACTCCAGCCCCCTCACTGGGCACAGTGGGACGCCAGTTTCCCGCTCTTTGTCTGGGGCACGCCCACGGCCCGCCCCTCTTCACAGGACGCCGGCAGCCATTCCTGCATGCAGTCTAAGCTGGAGAACGGACACAGGCTCTGGGAGACCCGGTCAAGGGATTCTGGCGACCACACACCCGCTTAAGCGGGCGGTAAGCAGCACCTTGGTGCTGACCCCACTAGTGCCACAGTGTTTTGTGTACTTTATGCTTGTACCTATATTTGCACTGTACGGTCGCTTCTTGGCTATATACCCCTAGATTGCTCTGAGGAGACAACAGTATGTCGTCCGCAGAAAAGCAAGGGTGCCAAGGCACAGGCTTTCTATGCTGTCTGTACCGCATGTGAGGCTGTTTTACCGGCAGGTTCCACTAACCCCCATTGGGTAGAGTCTCTGCTAGTGGTGGCCCAGAGAGAGCCACCTGTGAAACTGTCCAGAGGACAGAGTTTGCAGTTTTTTGCTGATAAAATGTCTGGGACTATGACCAAGATTCTAGAAACTTTGCAGTCCAGGCCGGTGACTCAGACAATGGGCACTGTTGAATCAATGCCCCCCGGTCTCCCTCAGTTGGAACTAATACGTGCTCCAAGGGGGTCCCATACATCCCAGGCTGAAGGCTCTGCACGGACGACAGTCCCAGCAGCCTAAGCGAGCTCGCTGGGAGAGACCCTCGACTTCACACACTGGTCAGGGTCTCAGCGAGAGGATTCTCTGTATGATGAGGCAGAGGTAGCTGATCAGGATTCTGATCCTGAGACCGTTTTCAATCTGGATGCTCCTAATAGTGACTCCATGGTGAATGATCTCATAGCGTCCATCAATAGACTGGTGGATATTTCTCCCTCAGCCCCTCCAGTGGAGGAGTCAGCTTCGCGGCAGGAGAAATTCCATTTCAGGTATCCCAAGCGTAAATTCAGTACTTTTTTGGGCCACTCTGACTTCAGAGAAGCAGTCCAGAAACACCACGCTTATCCAGACAAGCGTTTCTCCACACGTCTTAAGGATACACGTTATCCCTTTCCCCCTGACGTGGTCAAGCGCTGGACCCAGTGTCCAAAGGTGGATCCCCCAATCTCCAGGCTTGCGGCTAGATCCATAGTTGCAGTGGAAGATGGGACTTCACTTAAAGATGCCATTGACAGACAGATGGACCTCTGGTTGAAATCTGTCTATGAAGCTATCGGCGTGTCGTTTGCTCCGGCATTCGCAGCCGTATGGGCACTCCAAGCTATTTTAGCTGGTCTTGCGCAGGTGGACACTGTCACACGTACATCTGTGCCGCAGGTGGCGTCCTTAACCTCGCATATGTTTGCATTGCGACTTACGCTATTAATGCTGTCCTGGACTCTACGAGCCGTACGTCAGTGGCGTCCGCCAACTCCGTGGTTTTTACGCAGAGCCTTGTGGTTAAGGGAATGGAAGGCAGATTCTGCTTCCAAAAAGTGCTTAACCAGTTTGCCATTATCTGGTGACAGACTGTTTGGTGAGCGATTGGATGAAATCTTTAAACAGTCCAAGGATAAGGATTCTTCCTTACACCAGCCCAGATCAAACAAAACCCAACAGAGGAAAGGACAGTCGAGGTTTCGGTACTTTCCAGGCTCGGGCAGGTCCCAGTTTTCCTCGTCCAAAAGGACTCAAAAGGCTCAGAGGGGCTCAGATTCCTGGCGGGCTCAATCACGCCCAAAGAAGGCAGCCGGAGGTACCGCTACCAAGGCGGTTTCCTCATGACTTTCAGCCCTCTCTCTCCGCATCCTCGGTCGGTGGCAGACTCTCCCGCTTTGGCGACATTTAGCTGCCACAGGTCAAAAAACGGTGGGTGAGAGACATTTTGTCTCACGTGTACAGGATAGAGTTCTGTTCTCGTCCTCCGGCTCGATTCTTCAGAACTTCCCCACCTCCCGACCGAGCCGATGCTCTTCTGCAGGCAGAAGGAGTGGTAATCCCTGTTCCTCTGCAGGAACAAGGTCACGGTTTTTACTCCAATCTGGTTGTGGTGCCAAAAAAGGACGGCTCTTTCCGTTCCGTTCTGGACCTAAAACTGCTCATCAAGCACATGAAAACCAGGCGGTTCCGGATGGAATCCCTCCGCTCCGTCATTGCCTCAATGTCTCAAGGAGATTTCCTAGCATCAATAGACATCAGGATGCTTATCTCCACGTGCCGATTGCTCCAGAGCACCAGCGTTTGCTACGATTCGTTATAGAAGACGAGCATCTTCAGTTCGTAGCCCTGCCCTTCGGTCTGGCGACAGCCCCACGGGTTTTCACCAAGGTCATGGCAGCAATGGTAGCAGTCCTGCACTCTCAGGGTCACTCTGTGATCCCTTACTTGGACGATCTACTTGTCAAGGCACCCTCTCAAGAGGCATGCCAACACAGCCTGAACGTTGCGCTGGAGACTCTCCAGAGTTTCGGGTGGATCATCAACTTTTCAAAGTTAATTCTGACCCCGACCCAATCGCTGACATATCTTGGCATGGAGTTTCATACTCTCTCAGCGATAGTGAAGCTTCCGCTGGACAAACAGCGTTCACTACAGACGGGGGTGCAGTCTCTCCTTCAAGGCCAGTCACACCCCTTAAGACGCCTCATGCACTTCCTAGCGAAGATGGTAGCAGCAATGGAGGCAGTCCCTTTCGCGCAGTTTCATCTGCGTCCACTGCAATGGGACATTCTCCGCCAATGGGATGGGAAGTTGACGTCCCTAGACAGGAACGTCTCCCTTTCTCAGACGGTCAAGGACTCTCTTCAGTGGTGGCTTCTTCCCACCTCATTGTCAAAAGGAAAGTCCTTCCTACCCCCATCCTGGGCGGTGGTCACGACAGACGCGAGTCTGTCAGGGTGGGGAGCAGTCTTTCTCCACCACAGGGCTCAGGGTACGTGGACTCAGCAAGTGTCCACCCTTCAGATCAATGTTCTGGAAATCTGGGCAGTGTATCTTGCCCTGCAAGCCTTCCAGCAGTGGCTGGAAGGCAAACAGATCCGAATTCAGTCGGACAACTCCACAGCGGTGGCATACATCAACCACCAAGGCGGAACACGCAGTCGGCAAGCCTCCCAGGCAGTCCGGCGGATTCTGATGTGGGTGGAAGACAGAGCATCCACCATATCCGCAGTTCACATCCCGGGCGTAGAAAACTGGGAAGCAGACTTCCTCAGTCGCCAGGGTATGGACGCAGGGGAATGGTCTCTTCACCCGGACGTGTTTCAGGAAATCTGTAGCCGCTGGGGGATGCCGGACGTCGACCTAATGGCGTCTCGGCATAACAACAAGGTTCCGATTTTCATGGCGCGGTCTCACGATCAAAGAGCTCTGGCGGCAGGCGCCTTAGTTCAGGATTGGTCGCAGTTCCAGCTACCCTATGTGTTTCCCCCTCTGGCACTGTTGCCCAGAGTGCTACGCAAGATCAGCTCCGATTGCCGCCGCGCCATCCTCGTCGCCCCAGACTGGCCGAGGAGGTCGTGGTACCCGGATCTGTGGCATCTCACGGTCGGCCAACCGTGGGCACTACCAGACCGGCCAGACTTACTGTCCCAAGGGCCGTTTTTCCATCTGAATTCTACGGCCCTGAACCTGACTGTGTGGCCATTGAGTCCTGGATCCTAGCGTCTTCAGGATTATCTCAAGACGTCATTGCCACCATGAGACGGGCTAGGAAGCCGACGTCTGCCAAGATCTACCACAGGACGTGGAAGATATTCTTATCTTAGTACTCTGCTCAGGGAGTGTCTCCCTGGCCATTTGCATTGCCTACTTTTCTTTCCTTCCTGCAATCTGGTTTGGAAAAAGGTTTGTCGCTCGGCTCCCTTAAAGGACAAGTCCCAGCGCTGTCTGTATTCTTTCAGAAGCGCCTAGCACGACGTCCTCAGGTACGCACGTTCCTGCAGGGGGTTTGTCACATTGTCCCTCCGTACAAGAGGCCGTTAGACCCATGGGATCTGAACAGGGTACTAATTGCTCTCCAGAAGCCGTCCCTCGAGCCTCTGAGGGATGTTTCACTTTCTCGACTTTCACAGAAAGTGGCCTTTCTGGTAGCGGTCACATCTCTTCAGAGAGTGTCCGAGCTAGCAGCGCGGTCAGCCAAAGCTCCCTTCCTGGTGTTTCACCAAGACAAGGTAGTGCTGCGCCCGATTCCGGAGTTTCTCCCTAAGGTGGTATCCCCCTTTCATCTCAATCAGGATATCTCCTTACCTTCCTTTTGTCCTCATCCAGTTCATCGATATGAAATGGATTTGCATTTGTTGGATCTGGTGAGAGCACTCAGAATCTACATTTCCGCTCGGATGCACTCTTTGTACCTGACTCTGGTCAGCGTAAAGGGTCGCAGGCTCCCAAATCCACCCTGGCTCGATGGATCAAGGAACCAATTCTTGAAGCCTACCGTTCTGCTGGGCTTCCGGTTCCCTCAGGGCTGAAGGCCCATTCTACCAGAGCCGTGGGTGCGTCCTGGGCATTACGGCACCAGGCTACGGCTCAGCAGGTGTGCCAGGCAGTTACCTGGTCGAGTCTGCACACTTTCACCAAGCATTATCAGGTGCATACCTACGCTTAGGCGGATGCCAGCCTAGGTAGAAGAGTCCTGCAGGCGGCGGTTGCCTCCATGTAGGGAAGGGCTGTTTTACGGCCCTAACTTGAGGTATTAATTTACCCACCCAGGGACTGCTTTTGGACGTCCCAATCGTCTGGGTCTCCCAATGTAGCGCCGAAGAAGAAGGGAATTTTGTTACTTACCGTAAATTCCTTTTCTTCTAGCTCCAATTGGGAGACCCAGCACCCGCCCTGTTTCCTTCGGGATTTTTGTTTTTTTCGGGTACACATGTTGTTCATGTTGAATGGTTTCAGTTCTCCGATGTTCCTTCGGATTGAATTTGTTTAACCAGTTATTGGCTTTCCTCCTTCTTGCTTTTGCACTAAAACTGAGGAGCCCGTGATCCCACGGGGGGTGTATATGCAGAAGGGGAGGGGCCTTACACTTTTTAGTGTAATACTTTGTGTGGCCTCCGGAGGCAGTAGCTATACACCCAATCGTCTGGGTCTCCCAATTGGAGCTAGAAGAAAAGGAATTTACGGTAAGTAACAAAATTCCCTTCTTTTGACCATGCGTTTTTCTATGCATTTTGTTAACACCAATGGGTGAAAAATGCAGGGAAAATGCAAAAAGAATTGACATGCTGCAGTTTTGTTGTCACCACAAAACTGCAGACAAAAAAAAAAAGCAACGTGCACACAGCAAATCTCAAATCTCATTGACTTTTCTGGGGAAGGAAAAGCATGCAGTTTGTAGTGACTAAAATTTCACCACAAACTGCACCAAAAACGCATTAAGGCTGCGACCGCACTTTGCGTTCTCCTACTTGCAGTTCAGAACGCACGTTTTGGCCTTAATTGATTTGACCAAAGTTGCCTTCTTCAGATATTTAGCGCTGAAAACGCATGCGTATTTACCGCATTTTTGATACGTTTTCTGCGCTTTTTGCATGCTTTTCCACCTGCGTTTTGATAGATGCGTTTTGAACATCATGACACTGCTAAATAAAGTTTAAATAGTCAAACTCAATGAAAAAATTGGAAAAAATAAAGAATTCTATATTTTTGCAAAATATAATGAAAATAGATTAATATAATGAAATTATAGCGGTAATATGATATTTAATGGAAAAAATGTAATAATTTATTAAAATTCTAAATTTTAATTGTCGGACTATGTGTGTGTGTAAAGGGACATATGAAATCATTATTTTGAAGTCAAAACGCATGTTTTCTGCACTGCAAAAGCAGGTAAAACGCAGGAATTTGCTTGATTGTTGGTTTTTGCCATTTCTCATTGACTTCAATGTTAGCAAAACGCTGTAGAAATGACAAAAACAATTGACATGCTGCTTCTTTGAACGCATGGTTTTTGCCACAAAATATGCAAATTTTTACTTGCGTTTTGAAACGCAAAGTGCGGTCGGGGAAAACAACTTTTTCCATTGGTTTTAATGGAAACGCATGCATTTTGGCATGAAAAAGGTGCTTCTGTAAACGCAACCAAAAAGCAATGGAACCGCAGGTGGAAGCGCAAAGTGTGGTCGCAGCCTTAGGCCATGTCCGCACGTTGCGTCGTCCTACTTGCAGTTCTAAACGCACGTTTTGGCTTTAATTGATTAAGCCAAAGTTGCCTTTTTCTTAAAATTAGCGCTAAAAACGCATGCGTATTTACCACGTATTTGATGCGTTTTTAGCGCTTTTTCCCTTGCGTTTTGACAGATGCGTTTTGAACATCAAGACACTGATTAATAAAGTTTAAAAAGTCAATCAGAAGGAGAAAAGAGAAAAAAAGGAAAAAATATATAAATTTAGAATTCTTAAAGAAAATAGTTAATTTCATGAAATTATAGCTGTAATATAATATTTTTGACAAAAATTTAAAAATAAACATAATTTTCTTTGATTTAATTGTCGGACTATGTGTATGTGTAAAGGAACATATTATTCCATTATTTTATTGTCTGAAGAGCATGCGTTTTTGTAATCAAAAACGCAGTGTTTCTGCAGCTAAAAAGCAGGTAAAACGCTGGAATTTTGATGTTTGTTGCTTTTTGCTACTTCTCATTGACTTCAATGTTAGCAAAACGCTGCAGAAATGGCAAAAACAATTGACATGCTGCTTCTTTGAACGCATGTTTTTTACCACAATTTATGCAAATTAAACGCTTCGTTTGAAAATGAATAGTGCGCACAGAATTTTGACATTTTCCATAGACTATTATGGAAACGCAAAACGCATGCCTTTTGGCATGAAAACGCTGCTGCTCAAAACACAGGTGAAAACGCAACGTGCGGACATAGCCTAAAAATTGCAGTGTGCCCATGGGGCCTAACATTATCTGTGCTGTCAGCTATTCTTGATGTCTCTATCTATAGGTCAATATCACTTTACAGTCACCAACAAAATGGCTTCACATTATGATCCTAAAGGCCACCCTCCCTTAAGGGCTCGTGCGCACGTTGCGTAATATCATGCATTTACGCTGCGTTGAGCACTGCAGCGTAAATGCATGCATCCTGCGTCCCCTGCACAATCTATGAAGATTGTGCATAATCTGTGCTCACGTTGCTTTTTTGAACGCAGCGATTTGGATGCTAAAATTTTGACCCAAATCCGTGCGTTCAAAAATGCAGCATGTCAATTATTTGTGCGTTTTGGATGCAGCTCCCACTCTGTCTATGGTGGGGGCAGCATCCATAGCGCATGAAATCGGCATCTATTCTGCAGATACAGTGCATCCATTACGCAGTGTTTCTGCAGTGATTTGAAGCGCACATGCGCTGTCAAATCGCTGCAGAAATTTCAGCATGTACGTGCCTACGAGCCTTTATCCTTTTGCAAATGCCCAGATGGTTAGGAGAGTTATGATTTCTGACACATGAGAGCAGATCCAGCTCACATTAACTGCAGTTATAATACGAGACGACAGTACACTAGGTTGTCATGGCAAATTTCTGCAGCTGCTCCCCATAGTTTTTAAAAGTGGAAAATATAAAAAAAAATATGTTTCATATTTTACTCCATTAAATAAATGCTGATATTAAAAAAAATAAAAGTTAATACTTTACATATTTTTGAATTGTTGAAAACATTTTTTTTGGGGGATGATTCCTTCCCTTTAAAGGCAAAATATTTTGTACTCCGAAATTTTACCATGAAAGTCTTCCACCAAGTCCATAAAATCAAGCCCTCACTAAGGTCCGTCATTTTGCAGCAGAAATAGTTTCCACATTGCAGACAGGAGAAAGGCGCTGTAAAAATGACGTTGCCTCTTCGAATTTAAAATCTGCGCGCTCCCAAATCCTAATGGCCCCATCCATTCTGAGCCACAATATGCTTAAACCGGCATTAATGTAGCAGGGAGAGCTCACTTATCAATTTACTTGGTGTGTGCCACCAGAAGCTCAAGCTTGGCACAATGTTTTGGGTACTGAAAGGCTGTGTGCGCACGTTGCATTCTATTCCGCAGCGTGTAAGTCACTGCGTGTGCGTCTCAGAACGCAGCCGAAAAAGCTGCGTTCTGAGACGCATTCAGCAGAACGCAATGTGCAAACATTCCTGGAGAGAATTCATGTGTTCTAGATGCTTGCTCTGCCATAGATAGAGTGGGAAAAGCATCCAGAACGCACATTTTTGACAGTGCAGTCCCACTCGGCTCTGCAGCATCCCCATAGACTTGCAGTAGAGCGGGACCGCATTGTCAAAAAGAGCATGGCTGGCTGCGAGACAGTGCCGCACGATCAGAATGAACTCGGATGAACTTCACCCAACATCATTGTGATCGCGAGGCTCTGTGCGTGTGCTGCGGCTTGATTTGTGGTTACTTGTGAAGGACTCACCTGTGATCGCAAATCCCCTGAGTGACTGCAGTGAGCCGCGCGATCAGCTGTGCTTTCACTCAGGTTATTCGCGGGCACAGCTGCAGACCTCCACCTGAGGGCGGTAGCCGCCAGTAACCTCAGTGACAGCACAGCTGATCGCGCGACTCACTTCAGTTGCTGCATGGAGCTCACAGGAGCAGCGGTGTTCTACTGCCGCTCCCGTCAGCTTCTAATGTAGCAGAGCTGAAAGCGTTGTGGGATCTTGCGTGGATTACGTCGGACCTGGAGGTGTTTTTGAGGGGTTAATAAAGTGGTGAAAGAGGGTGTTTTTTTGTCTTTCATTACAAATAAAGGATGTTTTGGATGTGTGTGTTTATTTTCTTTAACTTACAGGTTAATCATGGAAGGTATCTCGGGGATACGCCTGCCATGATTGACCTGGGACTTAGTGGCAGCTATGGGCTGCCATTAACTCCTTATTACCCCGTTTGCCACCGCATCAGGGCAATTCGGGATGAGCCGGGTAGAGTCCTGGGACTGTCGCATCTAATGGATGCGGCAATTCCGGGCGGCTGCTGGCTGATATTGTTAGGCTGGGGGGCTCCCCATAACATGGAGCTCCCCATCCTGAGAATACCAGCCTTCAGCCGTGTGGCTTTACCCTGGTTGGTATCCAAATTGGGGGAACTACACGTCGTTTTTTTTTTAATTATTTATTTATTTTTTTACTGCTCGAATAGACACGCCCACCGGCGGCTGTGATTTTTGCAGTGAAACAGCTGTCACTCAGCATGGGGGCGTGTCTGACTGCAACCAATCATAGGCGCCGGTGGGCAGGGGAAGCAGGGTATACGAGATGGATTAATGAGTGGCCGGCATTTTCAAAAGAGGAGAAGCCGCCACAGTGTGAACGCCGTGCAGCGCCGCGCCGGTGATCGAGGATCAGTGAGTATGAGAGAGGGGGTGGGAAGGAGAGACCGATATCGACAGAGAAAGAGACCGACATTGACAGAGAGAGACAGCGACCGAAAGACCTGTGTTTGTTATGTCAAAAAAACATGCGAATCGCAATAAAAATGTACTGTTTAACAGTTGGGCAGCGTTTTTCTACAACTCATTGATTTCAATTGGTGTAGAACGCTGCCAAAACGGACAAAAGAATTGACATGCTGCTTTTCTAAACGCAGAGATTTTGTCAAATTTTTGACAATCAAAATGCTGCGTTTCAAAAAGCATTGTGCGCACAGATTTTGCATGATTCTCATAAACTTTGCTGGGGAAGTACAACGCATGAATTTTGTCAATGACACAGTGCAGTTGTAAACGCAGCCAAAACGCAGAAAAATACGCAACGTGCGCACATGGCCAAAAGGTAGATTTGTAATTTTCATTGTAATACCAGCTGGGAGCTGGAAAATACTTGTGGATTAAAAACAGTAAGGCTATGTGTCCACGGTAGAATGTACCTGCGGATTTTTCTGCCTGAAAATCCGCGACTTTCGCGGCAAATCCGCACCCGCGGATTTGCCGCGGATTTTGATGCGGATTTTTTTTTTTTTTTTTTCCCCATTCAAAACCAAAAATCCGCACCAAATCTGCACCAAACAATTGACATGCTGCAGATTTTTCCGGATCAAAATCCGCGGCAAATCTGCAGCGGAAAAATCCGCAGCATGGACACAGCATTTCCAAAATGCCATTGAAATGGCTTGGAAGTGCCGCTGCTGCAGATTTTCGGGAAATCCGCGGCAAATCCGCGGCAAAATCCGCGGTAAATCCGCAGCGTGGGCACATAGCCTTACAATGGTAATTCAGAGGGGTGTAATTTCCAAAATGGGGTTGCTTGTTGTGGGTTTCTGATGTATTGACTGCTCAAATGTGACATTGCAACCTCAAAGCATTCCATGTTGCCCACCAACAGTCAAATAGAACTCCGTCCCTTACGAGCCCTATGGTGTGCTCAAACAGTAGTTTCCATTACTTTATTTCTAAAATGTTCTAAATCTTGGGAGTTCTCATTTCTATACACTTTCGCCATGGGAATGTTAAGAGTGTTAGTTCTCCTGCCTTCCCCGGTGACTATTCTAATCACTTCCCTATCACTTTTTACCTATTTCTCCTTTCCTCCCTTCCTACCATTCCTTGTAGATAGATACAGAAAATACAACTCCAAAGTCTGTTTACGCTTAAAGGGAAAACTCAATAAAAATTAGTGGAAAACAAAAAGTAGTTTCCAACTACTCCGGGTAATGCATACACAGGAGATATTGCACCACAAGTATTGGGGTACAATTTCTCCTGTCACCCTTTTAAAAATGAAAATGTTTGACTAAAGTAACTTTTTAGTAAACAAAAACAAAGAGTAATTTTAATTTTTTTTTCTCCAGTTTCCTTTAATTCCTGTGAAGTATTTGATGGGTTAATAAACTTTCGAATGTGGTTTTGAATAACTTGAATGGTGTTGTTTTTTAACCTCTTCATGACCAAGGATGTACTGGTGTCGTACTCCCTGCACATGTCTGCTGAGCTGATCCATCCACGCCTTTTAACCCCTTAGGCTATGTGCCCACGGGAGCTTGTTTGTGCGGATTTTGCTGCGGAAAACCTGCTGATTTTTCTGGATTTTTCAGATAAATCCGCAGGTTTTAGCATGTACAGTCACTCCCCATGTTATCCTATGGGACATGGGGAGTGCTGTGTCCACGCTGCGGAAAGTGCGGCTGCCGTACATGCTGCGGATGTTCGCATCCGCAGGTATAATTGCATGTCAATTATTCCTGCGGATTTACCTGCGGATGTCCCGGCCCTCCGCTATGGAGATAGAGGCCGGGACCTCCGCAGGTAATTCGCATGAATATCCGCATGTTTCCCGTAGCTATTCCGCTGTAATCTCGCAGCTAAAAATAGCTGCGGACGCCGGCGGGCAGCTGCGGGAAACATGCGCTCGTACCTGCGGATACATCCGCAGGTACGAGCGCCCGTGGGCACATAGCCTTAGGGTGTGTGCCCATGATCAGGACTCACTGCGTCCTGGACACAGCGGGTCCTGACCTGCAGGGCCGCGAGTCTCCTCCGCAGGAGAACGCAGGAGACTGCATCTGCACGTACCCACAATCAGGGTTCAGTGCGCTGCGGTCTCTCACTTGTGTTCTCCTTATGGAGGGTGCAGGCAATTCCAAAGAAAACAATTGACATGCTGCGGTCTGGAAAGCTGCACCGCAGGTCAGTGTTTGCTGTGGAAAAAACAAGCACAGTGGGCACGGGATTTCTAGAAATGTCATCCACTGTGCTTGTACTGTACAACACAGCGTTTTGGACACAGCAAAAACACACTACATCCAAAATGCTGCAAACACCGATTGTGGGCATGCATCATTAGATCGCGCTTTGGCGTGGATCACACCTTTCTCCGCTGCCATCGGCAGCCCCATGATGCAGTCACGAGCCCCACGGTATTGCCATGACAGCATGGGGGTCAGATGATTACCCCTGTCGCTGCTATAACTCATTTCTTGTGAATGCTGACAGAGCGCCGGTATTTACAAGACCACAACATTTTTGGTGATCGGACAGTGTAGCCATAAAGTACCCTAGGGGGATTAGTAAAATCAATTAAAAAAAGTTAAAGTTTTAAAAAATATAAAAAAACCTAAAAGTTCAAATCACCATCTTCTGCCCCATTGAAAATAAAACAATAGTAATAAAAAAACATATTTGGTATCGCCGCTTTCAGAAATGCCCGATCTATCAAAATATAAAATCAATTAATCTGATCAGTAAATGTAGCGTAGCTAGAAAAAAAATTCCAAACACTAAAATTAAGTTTTTTTGGTTGCTGCAACATTCCATTAAAATGCAATAACAGGCGATCAAAACTTCACATAATGGACATTTTTTTTTCTGTTTCCCTGAGTGCTTTCCATAAACTGTTCTACTTTAGAATTCATTGAGTATAGTCCTATACCGCCAGCACCTTCCATTAGTGCAGACCATATATTTTATCGGCAAAACGTCGTATCTACTCAAAAATTGTATAATTTAAAAACACCAGCTCAAGACAAAAAAAATAAGTCATCACTGAGCCCCAGATCCCTAAACATAGGAACGTTGTGGGTCTCAGAAAATGGCGAAAAAAGCTGTACTCTTTTTTTTTTTGACAAACTTCTGTTTGTTTTTTTTTCACCACTTAGCTAAAAGTAAAACTATACATGTTTGGTATCTAGAAACTCGTTTCGATCTGGAAAATCATAATCCCAGGTCAGTTTTTCAAAATAGTGAACATGGTAAATAAACCCCCTAAAACAATTGAGCAATTGTAGTTTTTTTGCAATTTCACCGCACTTGGAATTTTTTTCCCGTTTTCCAGTACAATATGGGGCAGAATAAATTGTGTCATTCAAATCTATAGCTCGTCCCACAAAAAACAAGCCATCATTTGGCTATATTGATGGAAATATATAAAAGGTATGGCTCTCGGAAGAAGGGGAGGTAAAAAACAAAATTGCCCGGGGGGGAAGGAGTTAAATTGTGGTCTTGTTTGTGGGTTCTCTGGAATATAGGCCCCGTAGCCATGTAATAATAGTGTCAATAATAGTGAAGTGGTCTGTTGTGAATAAAAATGGTTTGTAAATTTTATTGGAAAAAGTGAAAAATAGCTGTTGAACGTTTAAACCTTCTAACAACTAAAAAAGTTGGTTTCAGAAATGATGCTGATGTAAAGTACCGTAGATATGTAGAAAATGATATTAACTTTTTTTTTATTCTTTCTTTTATGTCATTCACACTTAGGGTGCTGAGGCGTAGTGCCCGTATTGCTGCTCTACCAAAACCTAAATATACTTATGAGGCAAATTATCCAAATCACCTATTTCGACTTAGAAGAGGTAAGATGTACAAGTATGTTTGTCCGTTGTAGACAGTACACAGATACCCCTTATGTGGTGCACTCCAAGCTCGGAAGGGAAAAATCACTAATAATAGATTGCAGATACCGTGTCACTGTTATGTGCATAGTATCGCACACGTGGAAAATATTAAAGGGAACCAAACATCAGCATTTTCCTATATAAGGTGCAACCAGTGCAGTACTGGCACTATCAGGCACAGTGTGTACATACCATCAGGGTGCAGCTCGGATGTTTAGGCTGTGAAATTCAACATTATAAAGTTTGAAAATTCATGCGCTTTTTGATTGACGTGTGCACCTCTGCTGCTAATATCAGGGCGGGTTATACACGTGTATCCCCGCCCCCCCCGCCACCTGTTCCTCCCTCTCACTGGCCGTATGCAAATTTATATTCTTCAGTTACACGGCGTCGGAGTTTCTGAAGCCCACAGTATTATGGTGCATGAGAGGGCGGCGCATGCGCCCTTGCTTCTTCAGATCTGTTGTGTCCGCGGGAGCGCGCGGTCACAACAGGACTGGAGAACAGCTGATCTTACCGATTAGCTGCAGCAGACGATCTCGTAGGAGATGTCTGCTGCAGCTAATCAGGGTAAGATCAGCTGTTCTCCAGTCCTGTTGTGACCGCGCGCTCCCGCAGTCACAACAGATCTGAAGAAGCGAGGGCGCATGCGTCGCCCTCTCATGCACCATAATACTGTGGGCTTCAGAAACACGACGCCGGAGATGAGCGCTATGCGCAGGCGCTAACTCCGACGCCGTGTAACTGAAGATTACAAATTTACATACGGCCAGTGAGAGGGAGGAACAGGCGGCGGGGGGGCGGGGATAAACGTGCATAACCCGCCCTGATATTAGCAGAGAGGTGCACACGTCAATCAAAAAGTGCATGAATTTTCAAACTTTATAAAGTTGGATTTCACTGCCTAAACACCCGAGCTGCCCCCTGATGGTATGTACACACTGTGCCTGATGGTGCCAGTACTGCACTGGCTGCACCTTATATAGGGAAATGCTGATGTTTGGTTCCCTTTAAAGAGGGTCTATCTCAATTCTACTGCACCTGACCCTCTCGTTTCTTGTACAGGCTAGAGGCCTTAGCTGTGCAGTCTCTAAAGGCCCTGGCGCAGACTGAAACAACCTTAACTGGATAATCAACAAACAAACAGAAATCAGAGTATATTGTATCAAATAGTTTTTATCTTACAAAATATTTTTTTAAAACATTTATTTAATCCAAATAGCTAAAAAACATCAAAAAAATCAAGAAAAACATCACTTGAAAAACACAGACACAGAGGGGATTTCTGACCATAAATTATTGGTGAGAGGAGTAAAGGAAAATTATACTCAATTCATGAAAAAATACCAAGAATTTATACAATCAGAGCAACACCTCACCCATCTCACCGATATTAAAAAACAATGCACTAATAAATAGATTGCATTTATAAATATGCAAGGTATAAATGTATAAGGGCCCCTGTATAAAAATATTCAGTCGCAAAAAAAATGTGTTCGTTCGGCGGTTCGTTCGGCGTCACAGCAGTGTCACTAAGTGGCCGCCCAATCAAAGCAGAGGGGCGGAGATGAGCAGGACATAACATCCCGCCCACCGTCTTCCTCATTGCGGGCGGCCGCAGGTAAGGTGAGGTTCCTCGTTGCTGCGGTGTCACACATAGCGATGTGTGCTGCCGCAGGAACGACGAATAACATCGGACCTGCAGCAGCAACGATAATTGGGAATAGGGGGGCATGTCACCGATGAGCGATTTTGAACGTTTTTGCGACAATTCAAAATCGCTTATAGGTGTCACACACAACGACATTGCTAAAGCGGCCGGATGTGCGTCACAAATTCCGTGACCCCAACGAGATCGCTTTAGCGATGTCGTAGCATGTAAAGCGGCCTTAGGATGACCACTTGGACCTTTTTCTTCCTTAGGCTGGAGTCACACTTGCGTTCGATAAATAGGTCCGATTCTCATGCCTGAAAGTAGGATGAGCTCTATCCGAGTGTTGATCCGTCTGCAATACGAGTCTGTGATTTTTCTCATGATAGTAGTCCGTAAGCAATCCCTATTCAATCCGTATGTGATACGTTTTTTTCTCAGCAGCTATTAGTCATTACAGTCATGTACACGAGCATTTACAGTGTTATGTGCTACATGATAGATTGTATTTAGAAAAATGGATGTCACTAGGATGGTCCGTGTGACATCCGTTTTTTTATCGCACCCATAGACCTGCATTGGAGAGTCTCGCTCGAGAAACTCTAAAAATCGCAGCAAGCTGCAATTATTTTCTCAGTCCGATTTGAGCTGAGAAAAAAAAGCAGATCGGAGCAGCCTCATTGATTAACATTAGTTCGAGTGCAATGCGAGATTTTCTCACATTGCACTCGTGCGAGTCAATCGCAAGTGTGAAACCGGCCTAAGGCTGTCTTCACACACGGCATCTTTTTTCTGATTGCATCTTGACTGCATCTTTTTTCCCTGTGGTTTCAGAAAATGCAGCTTGTGGCCCAAAAAAAGTACGTTTTTGACGTCTTTTTACCGTGTTTTTGTTAATGCATTTTTTAAAGTAGAAACAAAGATAGGATTGGATAATAGATAGATAGCTAGAATATATAGAGAATTAGAGAGATAGATGGATGGATGGATAGATAGATAGATAGATAGATAGATAGAATTGATAGTGAATTAGATAGATGGATGGATGATAGATAGATAGACAGATAGATAGATAGATAGATAGATAGATGGATAGATGGATACATGGACAGATGGATAGATGGATAGATGGATAGATAGATGGATGGATGGATGGATGGATGAATGGATGGATACATGGACAGATGGATAGATGGATAGATGGATGGATGGATGGATGGATAGATGGATACATGGACAGATGGATAGATGGATAGATGGATGGATGGATGGATGGATAGATGGATGGACAGATAGATAGATGGATGGATGGATGGATGGATGGATAGGTGGATGGACAGATAGATAGATAGATAGCTAGAACAGATAGAATAGATAATAAGAAAGAACAGATAGAATAGATAGAAATAAATAACAGAATAGCTTGATAGAGAGGGATGGCCAGCTGTTTTTTTTTTTTAGTTTTTTTGTTAAATTTTTTTTGTTGTTTTCTAGAGTACCCTTCATTTTTCATATCCAGCACAGGATAGGCGGCAGTTGCAGGCTGCAACCATCAGCTGTCTGCTAAACCTTGGCTGGTCATGAAAAATACAGGGGATCCCACACTTTTTTTAAAAAATGATTTGATTTATTGAAAAAAAAATAAATCTTGCATCTTGCCGAAACGAACGTCCGTCGGGTGGGCGCCATTCCCCGGTTCTTTGTGCGACATACATTGTGAACTAAATGTAATATTACCCTCCTGGGCTAACTGGGTATTGGGGTCTGTGCACCCATATTGAATGTTGTCTCTCTTTTCCCACTTGATTATTAATATTAATAAAAATAAAAATTTCATGATAAGATGTCTCATCGCTCTTTTTTCTTTGTGGTTGCACTAACTTGAACTGGGCCAAATAGATGTATAACGTAAAACTTCCCATTTATTGACTCCGTTAAAATCACTAGGGGGTTAGGCATGAGAACATCAAATTATTAGGGAAGGACAAAAATCAATGCAATTCAGCCTGGGCCGTAACCAAGGTATAAGATATACCTCTATTTCGCCCACTTCTTTCAGCATTGGAATCAACTTGTCTTATATTTTTTTTGCCCCACAAAAAAGCACTAGGGCTTATTTTTGGAGGTGGTCTTATTTTTGGAGAAACACGGTTGGGGGGTACGTTAACGCCCCAAAAAAGCAGACCCCCCCCACTTCCCAGGAGACTCATATTACCAGACCGGACGTCTGAGTGGCTCCCAGGTCCTCCTGTGATCTCTGGTGGAAGCTGCACGCTGTCCTCCCCTGCTGCTGGCTGACACACACACACACACACAGCAGATCGCAGACACAGCAGATCGCAGACACACTAATCAGATCGCAGACACACACAGCTGGTCACACACAGAGCCGATCGCGTACACACAGCCGATCGCGTACACACATAGCCGATCGCGTACACACACAGCCGATCGCGTATACACACAGCCGATCGCGCACACACACAGCCGATCGCGTACACACACAGCCGATCGCGCACACACACAGCCGATCGCGCACACACACAGCAGATCGCACACATCACATCCAGCGCAACCGGGAGGGAGTCACGTGTCCTGCCGCAGGTCCTGTTCTGCAGGTCCTTGCGCTCCACCGCACTGCCTTTCAGGATTCTGCCGGCGAGAAGAGATCGGTGTCGCTGAATGTGGTGAGTATATATGCGATCCAATGTGTGTGTGATCTGATGTTTGTGTATGTGATTTGATGTTTGTGTGTGATCCGATGTTTGTGTGTGTGATCCTATGTCTGTGTGTGAGATCGGATGTTTGTGTGTGAGATCTGGTTTGTCTGTGAGATCTGATTGTGTGTGTGAGATATGAATGTGTGCGGGTGTGCGATCACTGCAGGTCATCTGCTTGGCGTCTGGGGAGTATGATTATGGCGTGCCCGCTGTCTATAATGAAGTGTCCTGCAGTATCTTTTTTAGCTGCACGGACACTTCATTATTGATCAGTGACTAGGGCTGATTTCTTCAGCGCTCTATTGGGAGACCCAGACGATTGGGGTATAGCTACTGCCTCCGGAGGCCACACAAAGCACTACACCAAAAAGTGCAAGGCCCCTCCCCTTCTGGCTATACCCCCCCGTGGTATCACGGGTTCTCCAGTTTTCAAGCTTTGTGCGAAGGAGGTCAGACATCCATACATAGCTCCACAGATTTTAGTCAGCAGTAGCTGCTGACTATTTCGGATGGAAGAAAAGAGGGCCCATATAGGGCCCCCAGCATGCTCCCGTCTCACCCGTGGATGGTGTTGTACGGTTGAGGTACCTATTGCTGGTACAGAGGCTGGAGCCCCACATGCTGCTTTCCTTCCACATCCCCTTGTAGGGCTCTGTGGAAGTGGGATCCTGCCGGCCTCTAAGCTCTGACGCCGGGCTCCATCCACAGACCCAGTTGAACCTGATGGATATGGAGCAGGAGTACAATCAGGGACAAGGCCCTGCATCATACAGGTACTCTGTGTCCCCGGCAGGCACAGACACACTCCGGGCTGGCTGGGTGTTGTAGTGCGCCGGGGACCGTAACGTTGGAGTTAGTGTTCCTACAGTTTACTGGGGGACTTTGTGTTGTGGGAACGCAGCGCCGACCCCCACTGGACCGGGCGGCGCTGCTGTGACTTGTGGTGCGCCGGGGACACGCCGACCGCGCTTTTACGGCGGCGGCGTTTATAACTTTAGTCCCCGGCTTTTTGCGGCCTAGCTCCGCTTCGTTCCCGCCCCCACCCTGTCAATCAGGGTAGGGGAGAGACGCTGTTTCGCAGCAGCGACGAGGGCTGGAGCCTGATTTACATGCTCCAGCCCTCTCACTAGGCACAGAGGGAAGCAGGCTTCCCGCTCTTAGCCAGGAACGCCCAGGGCCCGCCCCCCCTCCTCTCCCAGGACGCCGGCAGCCATTACATGCAGTCTGGCTGGAGGAAGGACGCAAGGCTCTGGGAGACCTGGACTAGGGGGCTTTTGGCGACCACACACCCGCTCTTAAGCGGGCGGTAAGCGGCATTTCAGCTGGCCCCTCTAGTGCCTCAGTGTGTATTGGTGTACTGTGTCACCAGATATATATATTTATTTATTTCTTGCACTGTGAGGTCGCTTCCTGGCTGGATACCCAGATCGCTCTGAGGAAGCAGCAACATGTCATCCACAAAACGCAAGGCTGCCAAGGCTAGGGCTGTGTACACTGCGTGTGCTGCATGTGGGGCTGCTCTACCAGCAGGCTCCGATGACCCCCATTGTGTGCAATGCTCCGATCCGGTGCTGCTTCGCCAGCCGGAGTCCGGAGAGGTAGTGACCCAGGCTGAGACGCTTGTAAGTTCTGCCCCGGCGCCAGGGACAGACTTTGCAGTTTTTGCTGATAGAATGTCTGTGACTATGACAAAAATCCTTGAAACTTTGCAATCCATGTCTGGGGCTCAGTCTTTGGACTCGGCGAGGTCTCTGTCCTCTGGCCCCCCTCAGCTGGATCCAATCCAGACTACAAGGGGGTCCCCGGCTTCACAAGCTGAGGGTAATGACTCAGATGATAGCCCCAGCCACCCTAAGCGAGCTCGCTGGGAAAGACCCTCAACGTCATCACACTGCTCAGGGTCTCAGCGCAATCAGTCTCCCTGTGAGGTGTCTGAAGAGAGTGATCAGGAATCCACTCCTGGAACCCCTCTCAACCTGGATACCCCTGATGGGGACGCCATGGTAAACGACCTCATCTCAGCCATCAATAGGCTGTTAGATATTTCTCCCCCAGCCCCTTCAGCAGAAGAGGCAGCTGCAGAGCAGGAGAAGTTTCGTTTCCTCTATCCCAAGCGTAAATTGAGTGCTTTGTTGGATCACTCTGACTTCAGAGAATCAATCCAGAAACACGACGCTCACCCAGAAAGACGTTTCTCTAAACGTTCTAGGGATACACGTTATCCTTTCCCCCCTGATGTGGTCAAGCGCTGGACCCAGTGTCCAAAGGTAGACCCCCCGATTTCCAAACTTGCAGCTAGATCCATAGTTGCAGTGGAGGATGGCGCTTCACTTAAAGATGCCAATGACAGACAGATGGACCTTTGGTTAAAATCTGTCTATGAAGCTATCGGCGCGTCGTTTGCTCCGGCATTCGCAGCCGTATGGGCTCTCCAGGCTATTTCAGCTGGTTTAGCAAAAGTGGATGCTATCATACATCCAGCAGTGCCACAAGTGGCGTCCCTTACCTCGCAGATGTCTGCGTTTGCGTCTTACGCTATCAATGCGGTCCTAGAATCTACCAGCCGCACCTCAATGGCGTCCGCCAATTCGGTAGTTTTGCGCAGAGCCTTGTGGTTAAGGGACTGGAAGGCAGATGCTGGTTCCAAAAAATGTTTAACCAGCTTGCCTTTATCTAGAGATAGACTGTTTGGCGAGCCATTGGCTGACATCATTAAGCAGTCCAAGGGTAAAGACTCTTCTTTACCCCAGCCCAGAACAAGCAAACCTCAGCAGAAAAAGTGGCAGCAGAGGTTTCAGTCCTTTCGAGGTTCGGGCAAGACACCATTTACCTCGTCCAAAGGGTCTCAGAGGACGCAAAGAAACTCAGATTCCTGGCGGGCTCACGCACGCCCCAAGAAAGCAAATGGAGGAACCGCTTCCAAAGCGGCTACCTCATGACTTCCAGCCCCCTCCCGCCGAATCTCCGGTCGGGGGCAGGCTCTCCCGCTTTTGCGACATTTGGCTGTCACAGGTCAAGGACCGGTGGGTGACAGACATTTTGTCTCGCGGGTACAGAATCGAGTTCAGTTCTCGTCCTCCAGCCCGATTCTTCAGAACCTCCCCACATCCAGACCGAGCAGATGCTCTGCGGCAGGCGGTGGACTCCCAAAGAGCGGAAGGAGTAGTGATCCCTGTCCCTCCTCAGGAACAGGGTCGAGGGTTTTACTCCAATCTCTTTGTGGTTCCAAAAAAGGACGGCTCATTCCGTCCTGTTCTGGACCTAAAACTGCTCAACAAACATGTGCACGCCAGGCGGTTCCGGATGGAAACCCTACGATCTGTCATTGCCTCAATGTCTCGAGGAGACTTCCTTGCCTCAATAGACATCAAAGATGCTTATCTCCACGTGCCAATTGCTACAGAACATCAACGTTTTCTACGTTTTGTGATAGGAGACGACCATCTTCAGTTCGTAGCTCTGCCATTCGGTCTGGCGACAGCCCCACGGGTCTTCACCAAGGTCATGGCGGCAGTGGTAGCAGTCTTGCACTCTCAGGGACACTCGGTGATCCCTTACCTAGACGATCTACTGGTCAAGGCACCCTCTCAAGAGACATGCCAACTCAGCCTGAATGCTAGACGGCCAAGGACTCGCTATAATGGTGGCTCCTTCCCACCTCATTGTCTCAGGGAAGATCCTTCCTGCCCCCATCCTGGGCAGTGGTCACGACAGATGCGAGTCTGTCAGGGTGGGGAGCAGTTTTTCTCCACCACAGGACTCAGGGAACGTGGACTCCGCAGGAGTCCACCCTTCAGATCAATGTTCTGGAAATCAGGGCAGTGTATCTTGCCCTACTAGCCTTCCAACAGTGGCTGGAAGGAAAGCAGATCCGAATCCAGTCGGACAACTCCACAGCGGTGGCATACATCAACCACCAAGGAGGGACGCGCAGTCGGCAAGCCTTCCAAGAAGTCCGGCGCATTCTAATGTGGGTGGAAGACACAGCATCCACCATATCCGCGGTTCACATCCCAGGCGTCGAAAACTGGGAAGCAGACTTCCTCAGTCGCCAGGGCATGGACGCAGGGGAATGGTCCCTTCACCCGGACGCGTTTCAGGAAATCTGTCGCCGCTGGGGAGTGCCGGACGTCGACCTAATGGCGTCCCGGCACAACAACAAGGTCCCGGCATTTATGGCGAGGTCGCGCGATCAAAGAGCTCTGGCGGCAGACGCCTTAGTACAAGATTGGTCGCAGTTCCGGCTCCCATACGTATTCCCGCCTCTGGCACTCTTGCCCAGAGTCTTACGCAAGATCAGATCCGATTGCAGCCGCGTCATACTCGTCGCCCCAGACTGGCCGAGGAGATCGTGGTATCCGGATCTGTGGCATCTCACGGTCGGCCGACCGTGGTCACTTCCAGACCGACCAGACTTACTGTCCCAAGGGCCGTTTTTCCATCAGAATTCTGCGGCCCTGAACCTGACTGTGTGGCCATTGAGTCCTGGATCCTAGCGTCTGCAGGATTATCCCAAGGAGTTGTAGCCACAATGAGACAGGCTAGAAAGTCGACGTCTGCTAAGATCTACCACAGAACGTGGAAGATTTTCTTATCCTGGTGTTCCGCTCAGGGAGTGTCTCCCTGGCCATTTGCATTGCCCACTTTTCTTTCTTTCCTGCAATCGGGGTTAGAAAAGGGCTTGTCGCTCAGCTCCCTTAAAGGGCAAGTATCGGCACTATCCGTGTTTTTTCAGAAGCGTCTAGCACGTCTTCCTAAGGTGCGCACGTTCCTGCAGGGGGTCTGTCATATTGTGCCCCCGTACAGGCGGCCGTTAGATCCATGGGATCTGAACAGGGTACTAGTTGCTCTCCAGAAGCCGCCTTTCGAGCCTCTGAAGGAAGTTTCCTTTTCTCGCCTGTCACAGAAAGTGGCGTTTCTTGTTGCGATCACATCGCTTCGGCGAGTGTCGGAGCTGGCAGCTCTGTCATCCAAGGCTCCCTTCCTGGTGTTCCACCAGGACAAGGTAGTGCTGCGCCCCATTCCGGAGTTTCTCCCTAAGGTCGTCTCCTCGTTTCATCTTAATCAGGATATATCCTTGCCTTCCTTTTGTCCTCATCCGGTTCACCGGTATGAAAAGGACTTACGTTTGCTGGATCTGGTGAGAGCACTCAGAATCTACATTTCCCGCACGGCGCCCATGCGCCGTTCCGATGCACTTTTTGTCCTTGTCGCTGGTCCGCGCAAGGGGTTGCAGGCTTCTAAAGCCACCCTGGCTCGATGGATCAAAGAACCAATTCTAGAGGCCTACCGTTCTGCGGGGCTTCCGGTTCCTTCAGGGCTAAAAGCCCACTCAACCAGAGCCGTGGGTGCGTCCTGGGCATTACGACACCAGGCTTCGGCTCAACAAGTGTGCCAGGCAGCTACCTGGTCGAGTCTGCACACTTTCACCAAGCATTATCAGGTGCATACCTATGCTTCGGCGGATGCCAGCTTAGGTAGAAGAGTCCTGCAGGCGGCAGTGACACCCCCGTAGGGGAGGGCTGTTTTGCAGCTCTAACATGAGGTATTTCTTTACCCACCCAGGGACAGCTTTTGGACGTCCCAATCGTCTGGGTCTCCCAATAGAGCGCTGAAGAAGAAGGGAATTTTGTTACTTACCGTAAATTCCTTTTCTTCTAGCTCTTATTGGGAGACCCAGCACCCGCCCTGTTGTCCTTCGGGATTTTTTTGTTGTTTGCGGGTACACATGTTGTTCATGTTGAACGGTTTTTCAGTTCTCCGATGTTACTCGGAGTTAATTTGTTTAAACCAGTTATTGGCTTTCCTCCTTCTTGCTTTGGCACTAAAACTGGAGAACCCGTGATACCACGGGGGGGTATAGCCAGAAGGGGAGGGGCCTTGCACTTTTTGGTGTAGTGCTTTGTGTGGCCTCCGGAGGCAGTAGCTATACCCCAATCGTCTGGGTCTCCCAATAAGAGCTAGAAGAAAAGGAATTTACGGTAAGTAACAAAATTCCCTTCTTTCAGGGGAGGGCTTATATTTAAACTTTGCTCCGAAAATGCTGAAAATCCCTGCTAGGGCTTATTTTTGATGGAGGTCTTATTTTTGGAAAAACACGTTATTTAAAAAAAATCTGAAAATAAAGAAGAAAAATAATAAAAATAGTCCAATTAAATTTGTGTAAAAAAATAAAATAAACAAATAAGTACACATATTTGGTATTGCCACGTCCATAACAACCCGAGCTAACCCCTTCAGTGTACACGATAAAAAAAAAAAAAACATAGCAAAAACAATGTCTTTTTAACATATAGCTGACAAAAAAGTGGAATAAAATGTGATCAAAAAGTTATATATAAATAAAACTGGTACAGATGAAAACATCATTTCACCCGCAAAAAAACAAGCCACCATACAGTTTTATCAGCCAACAAATAAAAATGTTATAGCTGTCAAAATACAGCAATGCAAAAACTGATTTTTTCCGTGCAAAATAGTTTTTATGGTATAAAAGCAGCAAAACAAAAAAACTTGTATAAATATGGTATCTCTGTAATAATACTGACCTGGAGAATAAATCTATCTTATCACTTTTACAGCACTGTAAACAACGTTAAAAAACCCCCTATTCCTGAGTTGCTGTTTCTTCTTGATTCTGCCTCACAAAAAGTGGAATAGAAAGCGATCAAAAATTATGGCCAAAAATGGTATCAATAAAAACTCCAACTTATCCCACAAAAAAAGTCCTCACATGTCAGAATAAAAAAAAAACTATAGCCTTCAAAATCTGGTGATGCAAAAAAACTTTATTTTGTAAAAAGCGTTTTTTAGTACCAGAGGAATACAGCCACCTAATCACCTATACTACATGGCGAATGGTGTAAAAAATAAATAAAGAAAGCCAATAGTTCAACTGTTGTTGATTTGTTCATTCTGTCTTTAAAAGAACGCAGTACGGCACGGCTCATATTTATCCTGTGCTCTACGCTAAGTGCTTGCATCGGGATTACCTTTAAGGGTGCTTGCCCACAATAAGGAATAGCAGCATATTGGATGCTCCGTATTTTTGCTGTGTCCAAACCACTGCATTGTGCGGTACAAGCACAGTGGATGGACTGAACTGATATAAATCCAATGCCCACTGTACTTCTTTTCTATACTTCGTAAACTGACCTGTGGAGCTGCTTCCCTAGATGCAGTATGTCAATTTATGCTGCAGAGACGCGAGTGTTCCCAGCTGGGAAAACAGAGCGAAAGTCCACAGTGCCCCAAACCCTGATCGTGGGCATGGGCAGCTGCCGCCTCCTGAGTAGTGCACTTGTGTCTCTGCAGGTGAATACACTCCACATCCAGAACATGGCATGTGCTGATCGCTGGCACGTACCCTAGAGACTAAATCATTACTACTCCTGTAGATGAATTCCCAGAGGGGTGAAATTTCCAAAATGTGGTCACTTGAGGGGGATTTCTTCTTTTCTCGCACATGGGGACTCTGCAAATGGTGTCCACAAACTATTCTAGGAAAATCTGTGTTTCAAAAAATCAAATGGTGCTCCTTCCTCTCTGAGACCGACCTGTCGTGCGGCCAAACACTACTGTACAATGACATGTGGGGTATTGTCATGTTCAGGAGAAATTGTGTAACACATTATAGGACATTTTTTACCTATTCCCCATGTGCAAATTGGAAATTTGGGGTTAGCACAACATTTTAGTTGTAAAAATGTAATTATTTTTGTTTACCGCCCAATAGTATAAAATTTGTTTGCACACTGCACCTCTGAATGAATTCATTGAGGGGTACAGTTTGTAAAATGGGGTCACTGTGGGAGATTTCTGCTGTTTTGGCATTTCAGGGGCTCTACCAATGTGACATGGCAAAACAAACCATTCCAACTAAATCTGCACTCCAATGTGGTACTCTTTCCCTTCTTCTTCTTTCCTGCATTAGTCAGGAGAAATTGCACAATAATTTGTATGGTTCACTATCTCCTATTACTCTAGGTTATTTGCAAAATTTGGCGTTAACGCAACATTTTTGTGGTTTAAAAATTACATTTTTCATTTTCACAGCTTATAAAATTCTGTGAAGCCCACCTGTTCCAGGTGCTCACCAACCATCTAGATAAATTCCTTGAGAGGTCTAGTTTCCAAAGCAGCGGTGTTTCCGTCCCTCGCTGCTGCCCGATCTCGGCTGCTAGCGCACGCGCACTACATCAACTGCAATCAGGATTGATTGTTTTCACTTCCTTGGTCCCAATATAGCTGGTTTCTCACCGCATACATCACACTTCCTTTTGAGAAAGCGTGCTGCGAAACAGCTGTCAAGAGGTTATCTTACCACCAGAACCAGCCTCCCACTACACCACCAGGTAGAGGTATTGCATGAGTCCTTTCTGGTCATTTACATAGTGCTCTCCATTCACCTGCACAGTTTCCTAGCCTTGGGCATTTACCACTTACTTCTATTTGTCTCACTCCAACTTCACACTTGCGGTGTGTTTCTTGTGGCAGGGCTGTGCATGTGTCAGGGAATTTTACACTCTGTGTATAGACCATTTTGGTTCTCTCATGTGGGGCACATTTTTTCATATGCCAGACTGCAGGTACATATATAATCCTCTCAGTATGTGCCCCCTTTAGTTTGCCACTTTATTTAATTCAGTACCATACTGGTGTGTAAATTTTAACACAAATATTACATCTATTATACGCATAATAATTGTGGCTGGTTCTGTGTGGTAATTTTATTTACCTCATTTTTCCCCCCTTTTTTCTACTACCCCCTTTCCACACTCACCGAGGACCTATTGTATATATTACATGTTGCTTATAGTACTTTTCTACTTGATTTTTATTGAATAAAATGTATTTTGCAACAAATCGTGCTTCATCTCCTTTCCTCCTTTTGTTTGCTAGTTTCCAAAATGTAGTCACTTGTGGGGGAGCTCCACAGTTTAGGCACATCAGGGACTCTCCAAACGCGACATGGTGTCCGCTAATGGTTTTAGCTAATTTTGCTTTCAAAAATTCTAATGAAGCTCCTTCCCTTCCGAGCCCTGCAGTGCGCCCAAACAATTGATGTCCACCACATATGGGGTACTTAGGAGAAATTGCACAATACATTTTATGGTGCATTTTTTCCTGATATCCTTGTGAAAATGCAAACTTTTATGTTTTAAGTAACATTTTTGTGTTGAAAAAAAATTTAAAAAAATCATTTTTTCCTTCCACATTGCTTTGGTTCCTGTGAAGCACTTAAAGGATTTATAAACTTTTTGTATGTAATTTTAAGCAATGTGAGGGGTGCAGTTTTTAGAATGGTGTCACTTTTGGGTATTTTCTGTCACCTAGTCCTCTCAAAGTCACTTCAAATGTGATGTGGTCCCTAAAAAAATGGTTTTGTAATTTTTTTTTCGAAAACTGAGAAATTGCTGATGAACTTTAAACCCTTCTGTGAGGTAAATCCTGGCATATGAAGAGGAATTATGATTTCCAGTCATAATCGCTCTCATCACTCCGTGGTAGCACCCCCCCCCCCTTCTCCTTCTCAGATGTCCAACATCTGGAGAGGTGTCACATCCCATTCACACAGCAGAGGCAATCTCCTGTGATATGGAGATTAGATGAGTTGTGAACAAAGGACACAGGACGACCCCCTGCTGTGACCCTGTAACAAGAGTTCCTATCTCATTACCAGGCCATTGAAGCCACCAGACAGAACGACTCCGGTAAAATATGGTTAATATCTCGCGAGACGTACATCCGATAAATACGGCAACCATAAAAATGGTGTCTCCGCATGCGGACGATGCTGGCACACCTTTTTTATGGGAGTGGGACCTTGGGAAGTACCCCAGGCGTGATATCGGCCAGTGGGGAACTAGCAGACAAGCCATGAGTACTCTCGTTTTGCAGCTAAATTCATAACTGTCAAAATGAGAGCATTGGCGTCCGCCTACAATGTTCCCAGGCAAAGTTATGATTAATAATCCCTTGGGAATTTTATCCTGACTCAAAGCCGGGGGAGTGGCAGTGGTTCCCTGTGAGGTCACAGAGGTAGGAGGGGGACAGGGATTCGGCCAGGTTGATAACCACAGTTCGGACATTTTAGCTTGTTCTTTGCTCGGGGGTCTGGTCGGGAAAGACCTGTGAGGGAGTTCCGGAAACCTGGTCTATCAGCGCCCCCCTGTGGCCAGACGCACAAGGTAACTGCTTGAACTGTATGCCTGTTTGTAACCCATATCTTGCCTGTAAATGTACTCTGACCTAACTGTATATTCTGTAGATTCCCTATTGTATATATTGTAGTTTCTAGTGTGCCTTAGGCTGATTAAATTATATAATTAATCTTGGGCTGTTCTGTTATCTCGATCTTGAATCCCACGTCTGTGTGTTCGGCTTAATTGTTACCGTAAATCGGATGGTGGCAGCGAGTTTGTGCCAAGGATCATTGTGGGGCAGCCGGTGAGATTAAAGGTGGTTTTCATATATTCCGTCCGCTGAGGTCAGGAGGAATATATACCTCACTCTCACCGGGAACCCTTCAATCCTCGGCATAGGAGAATAGCGGCCTCCTTGCTTATTTTCGGGCAATTCCATAATTGGCCTGACTATAAGAGGGGCGCTAGAGAGCGCATCACGTGCTCTGTCTGTCGGTCGGGAGGTATAGAGGAGGGGTGTGATGCCCGCTTGTTACCCCCCCGATCGTGACATATTGGTGGCAAGCGGTGGGATCGAGATAATAGTGCGTGTGAGTGTGAGACCCATACTCCCAGACACTAAAGACTGCCAGTAGCAGCTGTGGCTGCTGGGGTCTTCAGACTAGACCAACACTAGAGTGTCAGAGTGCATATACAGTAAGGTGTGTGGGCGCATCAGGTGTCAGTGACCAAAGTCTGCAACAATGGCTGATAACACCAGGAGCAAAGCTAATGAAATGGCCGATGCTCTGGCCAGAGGCGAGGAGGTAGAAGACTGCTGTGGACAACAATGAGGATGTTGACGACGAGTCCTCCAGGAGCCCGACGCCAGAGAGCCGTTCTGCAGAGGACAGCGCACAACCTGGCAGTTATGGACAAGATGAGGAGGAGCCCACCCAAATGTCCTCAGGGAGCCAGATGCCAGCCCTCCGCTCTGCAATGGACAGTGAATCACCAGGCTCTGCAGCGTGCCGCAGATCACCACTCGCCAATCCACTGAGCCTGGCAGGCTCGGATGCCCTTCTACAAATGGCTATGGCCCGACTCCAGGCTTTTTTTCCCCCCCTTCCATTCCTTCCCCTCTTACCTTGGGAAATTATATAATTTTATGTAATTTAGGATTGTGCAATGTGGCTGTGTAGGTGGTCTCTTGTATTTAGGTTCACAATATAGATATATTTTTATATAAAAAATATACATTTTGTATACACTTTTTATATACATTTTTTCACATGTATTTGTAAATTTTGCATATTTTGCACATTTTTTGTGTGTTTGTCCATATCCAGCTAAATTTTGTCTTTTAGAAATTGAATGAATTTGCATAAGTAAGTATAACATTTATTCATTGTTTCATTCACTATACTTTTTTGCTCACCTTGCACTTTTGTACCGTCACATTTTCTTTATCACTGTCACATTTCTTTATATCCACATATATAGTCTAGATCCATGGATGAGTCTGTTTCAGTTAGACTTTATTGTATTTAATTTATATAAATCACATTAGTATATGTCACTATTAAATCTTTATATAAATAGAGTCCGTTTCATGAGTGCTGCATTGCATTAATCCATATAAATTTACTTCATACCATGGATCTATTCAGATTCACTGATATAACTGGCATTCCTATGGTTAACTTCTAAGTATAAAAAAATCCTTAGAGCGCTTGCGCTTCCCTGGGCAGCAGTGTTGTCTGGTTTCTATGGTGAGGCGTCCTCACGTGGTTCATGGACGCACTCCCTGGTTTACCAGGGGACGTTTCCATGGCTGCAGGACGCTGACCCAGGTGCTTTGAACTCTCCTGCTTTCCATGATAAGCGCTTCACAGCCGCTGCTATCAGTAATCTGCGTGTCATTGGACAGCTGTTACTTAGGGGTGCTTCACACACAGCGAGCTCGCTGCTGAGATCGCTGCTGAGTCACGGTTTTTGTGACGCAGCAGTGACCTCATTAGCGATCTCGCTGTGTGTGACACTGAGCAGCGATCTGGCCCCTGCTGTGAGATTGCTGCTCGTTACACACAGCCCTGGTTCGTTTTTTTATTGTTGCTCTCCCGCTGTGACGCACAGATCGCTGTGTGTGACAGCGAGAGAGCGACGGAATGAAGCGAGCAGGGAGCAGGAGCCGGCATCTGGCAGCTGCAGTAAGCTGTAACCAGGGTAAACATCGGGTAACCAAGGTGGTTACCCGATATTTACCTTAGTTACCAGCCTCTGCAGCTCTCACGCTGCCTGTGCTGCCGGCTCCTGCTCTCTGCACATGTAGCTGCAGTACACATCAGGTAATTAACCCGATGTGTACTGTAGCTAGGAGTGCAGGGAACCAGTGCTAAGCAGTGTGCGCAGCTCCCTGCTCTCTGCACATGTAGCGACGTTATGATCGTTGCTGCGTCGCTGTGTTTGACAGCTAAGCAGCGATCATAACAACGACTTACTAGGTCGCTGTTACGTCACAGAAAATGGTGACGTAACAGCGACGTCGTTATCGCTGTCGCTATGTGTGAACCCAGCCTTAAATAGACTGTGTGCCTTACCAGACTTCACCCCTTCTGAGGAAGAGACGAAACGATCGTTAAGGGTGATCCTGGGGTTCTTATGTAAGATCTATATTTATGCTTTGGTTCATCACCGCTCTGTATGATCTGTTTGACAAAATGTTGATTTAATCTGCCTGCTTGATAAGTATTGCTCTGATCACATCAGTGTCTATGGCTTAATGATATGCGCCCTTTGCCTAGTAACATGCTGTTGTAATTCAACTCCTGCAACAAGACGGAATCCTGCTCTGTTAACCCTTAATATACCTGCTTGAATAGTATTGCTCTTATCACATCAGTGTTTATGGCATGATGTTATATGGCCTGCCTAGTAACATGCTGATGTAATACTATTCCTGTTAACTATATAACAGATTGAACTTTGCTCTGTTAACTCTTAATATACAGTAGATGCATAGGTATAATGGGCATTTGTTTACAAAGAGTTTTTCAGCAATTCCTGTGACAACGTGAGTGCTTACAGAGATAATTTTTTCTGATGCAGTTTTTTATGGCTTGCCTCAGAAATAATAACTCTGCATAGATTCATTGGAATAAGCAGATTATTTCTACCTCTAAACAAAACTATTCAACCCCTCATTCATCTCATGTATCTTTGGTCTCTCAAATTGTTTATTTTTAGCTGTATGCTAATGCACTAGCACTTTCCGATAGATCACAAATTATATATTATAATTGACCTCGATGCGGGCGGATTAGGGGTTGAATACTTTTTCAGGAGACCAACCTCACAAAAACATATGTACAAAAATTTGTTAAAAAAAACTGTGTTATGAACCTGTATGAATTTATTATGTACAATATTTAAAAAAAATAAAAAAAAATAAAAATTAACACTTGTTGAACCCAGGATATTTTTATATCATTATCCATCTTTTTAATATTTTTCTTGTGTGTTTGTTTAATAAAATAATAAAGAATTTAATGTTTCATGAGAATTTGGGTCATTTGACTTGTTTGGAATCTCTGGAGACCGGGAGGGCTACAAGGAACTCATGGCAGAGCGCAGGGCAGAGCGGCAGGCAGCGCGTGAAGCTGCGGAGCGGCAAGCAGCGCGTGAAGAGCGACAGCAACAGGCAGAGAGCGTGACCACCAGCTGCAGCTAGCTCAGCTCCGGCCCTCATCAGCCACCCGTGACCTTCGAGACACCAAACTTCCAAAGGTCCGTGTTGAGGACTTCCCAGTGCTGGAGAAGGATGGAGACTTGGACTCTTTCCTGACTGCTTTTGAACGGACTTGCCTGCAGCACCATCTGGACAAGGATCAGTGGGCCAAATACCTGACCCCCCATTTAAGGGGTAAGGCCCTGGAAATCCTTGGGGACTTGCCTGCTGAGGCAGATCAGGGCTATGACACCATCAAGCGGGCCCTGATCCAACAGTACTACCTCACTCCGGAGTCCTACCGCAAGAAGTTCCGAAGCCTGCAGGGACCAAAGGACTCCTGGGCTGACCACCAGCGGGCACTTGCCCGAGCTGCCGACCACAGGACCCAAGGCCTGCAGCTTACCACCGGACCGGAGATCCTGGACTTGTTCATCACGGAGCAACTCTTGTGGAACTGCCCTGAGGATCTCCGCCAGTTCATCCGAAACCAGAAGCCAAAGGGGTCCACTGCTACGGCCGCCCTCGCACATGACTACACCAACAATCGGGCCCCGGAGGCCAAGAGAGCGGCCGCCAGCAGCACCTGGAGAGGGGGTAAGATGAATTCTGCGACTGCCCCACCTGCCCCTAGACTGCAGGGGGTGTCCCCCTCGACCCCCCCCCCTCCAGGCCCGTGGCAGAAACAAGACGGTGCCACCAGTGCAACCAACCCGGACACTTCAAGGCCATGTGACCTCAGTGCCCCAAGGCCCCGTCCCCGTCCCCAAAACCGCCCACGGTGCACTGTGTAAAGGGGGGTGGTGGTAGGTCCCTGGACAGCTTCCAACCCGTCACCGTCGGCCAGTCTAGGACCATGGGACTGCGGGACTGCGCCTCGGAGGTGACTCTGGTGCAGCCGGAGATCGTGTCCCCCCCAAGACTTGGTCCCCGGAAAAACCCTCGCTTTCTCCGGAATTGGAGGCACTGACCCAACGCTGCCGTCGCCAAGATTTATTTGGACTGGGGCGCAGGACGAGGGGTGAGGGAGGTGGGGGTAACTGATAGGATCCCTGCCAAAGTGTTGCTTGGGACAGATTTGGGGCGGATAACCTCCCAGTTTGAGGCCCCCGAATCCTCAAGGGCTGATCTTTCAGCCAGTACTGACATACCCCCTGGCGATGTGGATGTGTTATCTGTAATTGATGTAAGGGAGGAGGGAGTGAGCTCTGCGTCTTCTGCATACACTGAAACCACAGACACACACACAGCTCCAGCTGTGACAGGGGAGGGGGTGGGAGAAGGGTGTGACAATGCCCTTACCAGTGATCAGCCAGTGAGCTGGGATCTGTTGCCCTCTGCAGGGATAAGCAGAGAGCAGGATACTGCAGGGGGAGAACCAGTGTGTGGGGTGGGGGCTACCACAGCAAATGCGGGGTCCCCAGAGACTTCACCGCGGGGTTTCTGTTGCTGCAGGGGGGGGGAACAGGCAGGTGAGATTGGGGCTGGTCCATGAGCGGAAGTGCTCCCAGGTAAGATCTCGGTGCAGGGTTCCCCCACAACCGGTGTGTCAGGAAGCCAGGTAGGTCTGCCTGAACCGGCGACTTGGTCAGGGACGGAGGAGGAGCAGGCACGACCCACGGTAACAGCGGCTGTGGCTGCTGTCACCCGCAGTGGGTGTGCTGGAAGCCCAGGGGCCTCCCGGAGGTCCGATAGCTCTTCCCCTTCTGACCAAGTGGCAGCCGAGTCAGGTGGAGGCCAGGACACAGGTCCCAGGGTACTGACCGAAGATGTGACAGTCTCGTCGATTCTGGCCACATCTAGTCAGGGGTTTCAGGCAGCGTTAGAAGCTGACGACAGCCTGAAAGCTCTCAAGGAGCAGGAGGCACAGCCTCCCTCGGACCTGGAGCGAGTGGTGTGGGACAAAGGATGGCTGTATCGGGTCACGGTCCAGCAGGGTTCACCAGAGGCGTGGCCCAGGGACCGTTCCGGACGGAGTTGTTGCGGATCGCACATGAGATTCCGATGGCCGGACACCTAGGGATCACTAAGACCAAGGCCAGGTTAAACCAGCATTTCTGCTGGCAAAAAATGGGGGCCGATGTGGCTGCCTACTGCCGTTCGTGTGGCATCTGTCAGAGAGTGGGGAAGGCGGGGCCACACCCCAAAGCCCCACTGGTATCTTTGCCCATCATTGATGAGCCTTTCAGGAGGGTGGCTGTGGATCTGGTCGGCCCGCTGGCCATCCCCAGCAGCTCCGGGAAACGCTTCGTACTGACGGTAGTGGACTATGCGTCCCGGTACCCTGAAGCGGTGGCCTTGTCGTCCATTCGGGCTGACAAGGTGGACACCGCATTTCTTGAGATTTTCTCTCGAGTGGGTTTTCCCCAGGAAATGCTCACTGACCGGGGGACCCAATTCATGTCACAGCTGATGGAGGCCCTCTGTAAGCAAGTCCAGGTGCAACATCTGGTGGCCAGCCCGTACCATCCACAGACTAATGGTCTGTGCGAGCGGTTCAATGGCACCTTAAAGCAGATGCTTAAGATGTTGGTCGACTCCCACGAGTGTAACTGGGAGCGGTATCTCCCACACCTGTTATTTGCTTACCGGGAGGTTCCATAGGCCTCAACAGGGTTCTCACCTTTTGAGCTCCTGTACGGGCGACGTGTACGGGGCCCGCTGGCTCTGGTGAAAGAGGTTTGGGAAGGGGATGTGGCCACCCCTGGAGTGTCGGTTATCGAGTATGTCATGCGCTTTCGGGACAAAATGCAGGCCTTGACGCAGCTGGTGCACGACAATATGGCTCAAGCCCAGGCCGATCAGAAGCGTTGGTACGACCAGAACTCTTGTGAGAGGACCTACCAAGTGAGTCAAAAGGTGTGGGTACTGGTCCCGTACCACAGGACAAGCTTCAGGCAGCCTGGGAAGGCCCATACCTCGTGTACCAGCAGCTCAACCCTGTAACGTACCTGGTCACCCTGGACCCTGCCCGTGGAAGGCGGAAGCCCTTCCATGTGAACATGATGAAGGCACATCATGAGCGGGAGGCATGTGCGCTCCCCATGTGCAACCTGCCCGAGGAGGAAGAGGCGGAAACCCTCTTGAATATGCTAGCCCAGGTTAGGGCAGGTGGATCCATTGAGGATGTGGAGGTTGGCCACCAGCTCTTGGAGGACCTGCGGTCCCAGCTGTGGGCCACCCTACACTTCTTCCGGGGGTTGTTTACCAACCAGCCCGGAAGGACTGAGTTGGCCGTCCATCACGTGGACACTGGGGATCATCCCCCGATCCGGTGTTCAGCATATCGGGTCTCCCTGGAGGTGCAGCAACACATGCGCCAGGAGATTGACGAGATGCTGAAGCTGGGGGTGATCCAGGCATCCAACAGCGCTTGGGCCTTGCCTGTAGTCCTCGTCCCTAAGAAGGAACGAACCACTCGGTTCTGCGTGGACTACAGGGGGCTCAATGCTGTCACGCAAGGCCAGGGAACGTTCTGCCTTTATTACCCCATTTGGACTGTACGAGTCCACGGTGATGCCCTTCGGAATGAGGAATGCCCCTGCCACTTTCCAGCGGCTAGTCAACACCCTGCTCAAGGGACTTGAAGGGTACTCGGCCGCTTACCTGGATGACATTGCCGTCTTCAGTCCCACCTGGGAGGACCACCTGGAGCATCTAGCACAAGTGCTCAGGCGGATCCACCAGGCAGGTTTGACCATCAAGCCAGGAAAGTGTCAGCTGGCCATGAGCGAGGTCCATTACCTGGGCCACCGGGTAGGCGGGCGAACTCTGAAGCCCGAGCCTGAGAAAGTGGAAGCCATCGCATCCTGGCCCACCCCCAGGATAAAGAAGCAGGTGATGTCCTTCTTGGGGACCGATGGGTACTATAGGAGGTTTGTTCCACACTATAGTAGCCTGGCGAAGCCCCTGACAGACCTCACCAAGAAGAAGCTGCCCTCTGCAGTCGATTGGACAGTGGACTGCGAGACAGACTTCCGGGCCCTAAAGGATGCCTTGTCCAGCCCACCAGTACTACAGGCAGCTGACTTCACGCGGCCGTTTGTAGTACAGACCGACACCAGTGACTTCGGCCTCGGTGCGATGCTCAGCCAGGTGGGCTCGGCGAGACAGGAGCACCCAGTCTTGTACCTGAGCAGGAAGCTGTTACCAAGGGAAGTGGCCTACTCCACGATGGAAAAGGAATGCCTAGCCATAGTGTGGGCCCTGCAGCGTCTGCAACCCTATCTATATGGGCGCCGCTTCATCGTGGAGACGGACCACAATCCCCTTGGGAGGTTGTTGCGATGGAGCCTTGCGCTGCAGCAATACAACTTCACCATTTGCCACAAAAGGGGCCGTGACCACGGTAACGCAGACGGGCTGTCCCGACAAAGAGAGGTCGCGGACGGACGCACGGGGGAACACCGGAGTGTGCTGCCCCCTAGCGCCCTCAAAAGGGGGGAGGTGTGAGGTAAATCCTGGGATATGAAGAGGAATTATGATTTCCAGTCATAATCGCTCTCATCACTCCGTGGTAGCACACCCCCCCCCTTCTCCTTCTCACCTTCTCAGATGTCCAACATCTGGAAAGGTGTCACAACCCATTCACACAGCAGAGGCAATCTCCTGTGATATGGAGATTAGATGAGTTGTGAACAAAGGACACAGGACGACCCCCTGCTGTGACCCTGTAACAAGAGTTGCTATCTCATTACCAGGCCATTGAAGCCACCAGACAGAACGACTCCGGTAAAATATGGTTACTATCTCGCGAGCCGTACGTCCGATAAATACGGCAACCATAAAAATGGTGTCTCCGCATGCGGACGATGCTGGCACACCTTTTTTATGGGAGTGGGACCTTGGGAAGTACCCCAGGCGTGATATCGGCCAGTAGGGAACTAGCAGACAAGCCATGAGTTCTCTCGTTTTGCAGCTAAATTCATAACTGTCAAAATGAGAGCATTGGCGTCCGCCTACGACGTTCTCAGGCAAAGTTATGATTAATAATCCCTTGGGAATATTATCCTGACTCAAAGCCGGGGGAGTGACATTGGTTCCCTGTGAGGTCACAGAGGTAGGAGGGGACAGGTATTCGGCCAGGTTGATAACCACAGTTCGGACATTTTAGCTTGTTCTTTGCTCGGGGGTCTGGTCGGGAAAGACCTGTGAGGGAGCTCCGGAAACCTGGTCTAACAGCGCCCCCCCTGTGGCCAGACGCACAAGGTAACTGCTTGAACTGTATGCCTGTTTGTAACCCATACCTTGCCTGTAACTGTACTCTGACCTAACTGCATATTCTGTAGATTCCCTATTGTATATATTGTAGTTACTAGTGTGCCTTAGGCTGATTAAATTATATAACTAATCTTGGGCTGTTCTGTTATCTCGATCTTGAATCCCACGTCTGCGTGTTCGGCTTAATAGTTACCGTAAATCGGTTGGTGGCAGCGAGTTTGTGCCAAGGATCATTGTGGGGCAGCCGGTGAGATTAAAGGTGGTTTTCATATATTCCGTCCGCTGAGGTCGGGAGGAATATATACCTCACTCTCACCGGGAACCCTTCAATCCTCGGCACAGGAGAATAGCGGCCTCCTTGCTTATTTTCGGGCAATTCCATAATTGGCCTGACTATAAGAGGGGTGCTAGAGAGCGCGTCACGTGCTCTGTCTGTCGGTCGGGAGGTATAGAGGAGGGGTGTGACGCCCGCTTGTTACCCCCCCGATCGTGACACTTTCTAAGTAAAAAAAATTGTTTCAAAAATTGCGCTGATGTTAAGTGGACATGTGGGAAATGTTCTTTACTGACTATTTTGTGTGACATACAGTATCTTTCAGATTTAAAGGCATAACATTTCAAATTTTGAAAATTGTGAAATTTTCAAAATTTTTACCAAATTTCTGATATTTTCCTAAATAAACACACAAAATATGACCTTAATTCTACCACTAACATGATGTCCAATATGTCACAAAAAAGCAATGTCAGAATCAGCACGATCCGTTGAAGCATTCCAGAGTTATAACCTGTCAAAGTTACACTTGTCAGAAGTGCAAAAAATTGCCCGGTCATTAACCCCCCAACGACCCATTATGTTTTAAGTAACATTTTTGTGTTGAAAAAAAAAAATCATTTTTTCCTTCCACATTGCTTTTGTTCCTGTGAAGCACTTAAAGGATTTATAAACTTCTTGTATGTAATTTTAAGCAATGTGAGGGGTGCAGTTTTTAGAATGGTGTCACTTTTGGGTATTTTCTGTCACCTAGGCCTCTCAAAGTCACTTCAAATGTGATGTGGTCCCTAAAAAAATGTTTTGTAAATTTTGTTGGAAAATTGAGAAATTGCTGATGAACTTTGAATCCTTCTAACTTCCTAACAAAAAAAAAATTGTTTAAAAAATTGTGCTGGTGTAAAGTAGACATGTGGGAACTATTTTCTGACATAACTCAGATTTATGGCTATAAAATGTCAAAGTTTGAAAACTGAAATTTTCTACAAATTTCCAATATTTTCACAAATAAATGTAAAAGTATCGGCCTAAATTTACAACTATAATGAAGTACAATATATCACAAAAAATGTCAGAATCACCGGTATCTGCTGAAGTGTTCCAGAGTTATTACCTGTTAGGGCTTGTTCGCACATACCTGCTGATTATTCTGCAGCGATTTTACAGCACATGTGCGCTTCAAATCGCTGCAGAAACACTGCGTAATGGATGCATTTTTTCTGTAGAAAAAAAGCCGATTTCATGCGCTCGCAATGATGCCCCCACCATAGACAGAGTGGGAGCAGCATCCAAAGCGCACAAATAATTGACATGCTTTATGAACGCACGGATTTGGGTTAAAATTTTAGCATTCAAATCGCTGCAATCAAAAAAGCAACGTGCGCACGTATCATGCACAATCTACATAGATTGTGCAGGGGACGCAGGACACATGCATTTACGCTGCAGTGCAATACGCATGAGCCCTAAAATTGACACTGGTCAGAATCGTAAAAAATAGCCCAGTCATTAAAGTGTTTTCAGGCCTAGGGGGTGAAGGGGTTAATGACAAGGGATTGTGTTACAGGCAAAGTATATCTTTGTACCATGTTAGCCAGTAGAGATAAAAAAAAATTGTTTAAAAGAACGGAGAGTCCTCAGTGGTTGATGCCACTGAGGGGATTTAGCATGAGATTTCATATAACTTCCCTGGGTGTAATGTGTAGGCATCCGAATACTTTTGTCCATATAGTATGTAATAGGTTCTGCTTCTTCCAAGGTTGGAGATTGCTCCTCTGGTATGTGAACTAGGATCATAATCACTTTTGGTTTATATTTTAGTAAAACGCGAACAAAGGGAGGAAATAAATGTCCCCAACAAGAGGCGCCGTTTGCAGCCATGGTAAGCCATATTTATATCTGTATCTTTTATTTTCCTTTGTTTTATTAACAACTCAAACACGGTACAGCTGACATAATGTACACCGTTACAGGTACATGGATGGTGGCATTTTACACATAGTAATAGGCAGTCATGTAGTTTTCATGGCACCTGCTTTACCTAAAACAAAATAGTGTTGTTGTTCATACACCCTAGCATTTATACATTTAACAGATTTGTATTAAGTATACAGACAACTTAATCTAATCAAAGAACCTAAACAAAACAAAAGGCAACAATAACAGCTACACAGCATCTCAATATCCATATACTGCTGGACAGTATTCTAACACCTAGAGGGATCTATGTCACAATCATTCCCTTTAATCTTCTGTAAGTGTGTCGAGAAAGGAGTTCCACAGGCTCCAGATTTTGTTGAATTTTTCTGGGCATCCCCTATTGTAACGCACGACCCCTTCATAGGGTATGATTTAATTAACTAATTTGACCCAGGACAGTACTGTTGGATGTGAACCTCCCATCCACCTTAGAGCTATCAACGTCCTAGCCATGAACAAGGTTTCCCTAACAAATATTTTCATGTAATGATCCCATGACTCCTGTTCCATTACCCCAAACAGACACAATAGTCACCCGGAACAGGAATTGATACAACAGATGGGGATCTACGCAGCATGTGGATCCAATTACTAAACTTAGGACCAAAAGCGAACCTCTGGAGGCAGGCAGACAAGAATGGCCACTCCACCGAGTCAAATGCCTTGACCGCGTCCAGTGAGGCCAAGGGCCACTCGTTTTCCGGGACCAACATACTGTATTGCACTATAGACTGGACCCATCTAATATTTATAGAGTTGTTTTTCCCAGTCATAAATCCTGTTTCATCCGGGTGCACTCCATCTAGTATAACAGAATTAAGCTGGGACGCCAATATTTTGGTAAAAATCTTGTAGTCAGCATTGACCAATGATATAGAGCGGTATGAGCCACAGTCCAGTGATCCTTTCCCTCCTTCCTCAGCACAAGAATATGCGGTTTGTATAGAGAGGCAGATAGAGAGCCACCAATTGAAAAGTGTGAAAAAATATCAAAAGGACCGGGGCCAAGGTGTCACAAATATTTGCCGTAAAAGTCTATTTGAAGGCCGTCTGGACCGGGAGATTTCCCTCTAGCCATATCTGAGATGGCTGTTGTTACTTCTTCTGTTATTATGTCTGCCTCTAGAAACTCTCGTTGTGACTGACTCAATATTTGACATTCTACATCTGAAATATGCCAAACAATCCTGGACCCCATGAACACTTTTAGAGCTGTACAAAGTTTTATAGAACGTGTAGAAACATTGTGAGATGCCCTCAGGGGATGTGACAATCGAACCATCCGCCTTTCATATTCCCAGTACTGTATTTGAAGCATTATGCTGCCTAACCATATATGCAAGTAATTTGTTTGACTGGTTCCCAAGCTCAAAGTATGACTGTCGGGTGAAGAATAGCTTACGCTTAGATTTAGTTTCAGAGTGTTGTACATATGTCCTATATGAATGCAACTAAGCCGCGCTGTTCCCATCAGTTGTGTTAGATATATATCTTGCCTCTGAGTCCCTGAGTCTTCTTCCTATTATGTCATCCTCCTCCCTTGTCATCCGTTTAAGATATGTTATGGTGGAGGTTCCATCATGCTTTGGGGCTGTGTGGCCAATGCCGGCACCGGGAATCTTGTTAAAGTTGAGGGTCGCATGGATTCAACTCAGTATCAGCAGATTCTTGACAATAATGTGCAAGAATCAGTGATGAAGTTGAAGTTACGCAGGGGATGGATATTCAGCAAGACAATGATCCAAAACACCGCTCCAAATCTACTCAGGCATTCATGCAGAGGAACAATTACAATGTTCTGGAATGGCCATCCCAGTCCCCAGACCTGAATATCATTGAACATCTGTGGGATGATTTGAAGTGTGCTGTCCATGCTTGGCGACCATCAAACTTAACTGAATTGGAATTGTTTTGTAACCAGGAATGGTCAAATATACCTTCATCCAGGATCCAGGAACTCATTAAAAGCTACACTAAGGGGCACTTTGCACACTGCGACATCGCAGGCCGATGCTGCGATGCCGAGTGTGATAGTCCCCGCCCCCGTCGCAGCAGCGATATGTGGTGATAGCTGGCGTAGCGAAAATTATCGCTACGCCAGCTTCACACACACACTCAACTGCCGTGCGACGTCCCTGTGGACGGCGACCCGCCTCCTTGTTAAGGGGGCGGGTCGTGCGGCGTCACTGCGACGTCACACGGCAGGCGGCCAATCGGAGCGGAGGGGCGGAGATGAGCAGGATGTAAACATCCTGCCCACCTTCTTCCTTCCGCATATCCTACGGAAGCCGCGGTGACGCCGGTAGGAGATGTTCCTCGCTCCTGCGGCTTCACACACAGCGATGTGTGCTGCCGCAGGAGCGAGGAACAACATCGGACCGTCGCGTCAGCGTAATTATGAATTACGCCGACACTACACCGATGATACGATTACGACGCTTTTGCGCTCGTTAATCGTATCATCTAGGCTTTACACACTGCGATGTCGCATGCGATGCCGGATGTGCGTCACTTTCAATTTGACCCCACCGACATCGCACCTGCGATGTCGCAGTGTGCAAAGTGCCCCTAAGGCTATGTGCGCACGTTGCGTCGGAGTACCTGCAGTTTATTCTGCACGTTTTCCTTCCCTTGGTTTTTGACCAAATGGCTTTTGGCCATTTTTTAGCGCTAAAAACGCATGCGTTTTTACCGCGTTTTTAGTGCGTTTTGTGCGCTTTTTACCTGCGTTTTCACCTGCGTTTCTGCAGATGCGTTTTGTAGATCAAGACACTGAGAAATAAAGTTGGACTAGTCAAAAAGAATGAAAAAAGGATAAAATTTTAATAAAACTATATGGAAAATATCAATTATAATGAAATAATAGCGGTTATGCACATTATAACAGAAAAATAGGTAAAGTTTATTATTTTTTAGCATTATTATTATTATTATTATTTATTTATAGAGCACCATTAATTCCATGGTGCTGTACATAAGGGGGTTACATACAAAATACGTATACAAGTTACAGTAGACAGACTAGTACAGAGGGAAGAGGGCCCTACCCTTGCGGGCTTACATTCTATAGGATTATGGGGAGGAGACAATAGGTGGGGTGTAGGTCAGGCGGCAGCTCCGCACGGTGGTCGGGCGGCAGCTCCGCACGGTGGTCGGGCGGCAGCTCCGCACGGTGGTCGGGCGGCAGCTCCGCACGGTGGTCGGGCGGCAGCTCCGCACGGTGGTCGGGCGGCAGCTCCGCACGGTGGTCGGGCGGCAGCTCCGCACGGTGGTCGGGCGGCAGCTCCGCACGGTGGTCGGGCGGCAGCGAGTTCATTGTAGATTGTAGGCATTTCTGAACAGATGAGTTTTCAGGTTCCTTTTGAAGTATTGAAGTTTGAAGCATTTAAATTTTCGGTTATTGTGTGTGTGTAAAGGAACATTAGAATCCATTAATTTTTGGCCAGAAAAGCATGCATTTTTGGAGCCAAAATCGCAGTGGAAAAGCAGGTAAAAAGCATGAAAAACGCAGGAATTGTGATTTTGGTTGCTTTTTGCCATTTCTCATTGACTCCAATGTTAATGAAACGCTGCAGAAATGGCAAAAACAACTGACATGCTGCTTCTTTTTCAGCATGGTTTTTGACCACAAATATGCAAATTAAACGCTGCTGAAAAAAAAGCAAAGTGCAGACAGGATTTCTGGTTTTTCCATAGACTTTGCTGGAAAACAAAAACGCATGCGTTTTGGCACAAAAACGCTGCAGCTAAAAACGCTGCAGAAACGCGGAAAAAAACGCAACGTGCGAACATAGCCTAAGCGACTAGAGGCTGTTATTTTTGCAAAAGGAGGATCTACAAAATATTAATGTCACTCTTATGTTGAGGTGCCCATACTTTTGTACTGGTCAAATTTTGTTTAAATGCAGATTGCACATTTTCTGTTAGTACAATAAACCTCATTTCAATCCAGAAATATTACTCAGTCCATCAGTTATTAGATATATGAAACTGAAATAGCTGTTGCAAAAACCCAAATTGTTGTAAAGAAAAAAGGTTAACATTAATAGGGGTGCCCAAACTTTTTCATATGACTGTATATATACGTGTTAGTAAGAAACAAAAGCATTCATATATATGAGTGTTAGTTTACATCTACTAAACTATATACCTGAGTCTATGAAATGGCTGAATTAAGTATTTCTGTTTACTTAATTCTCACCCCCAACATCTGTACATACACGTGTCTACAGCAAAGGGTAGTCCCGAGTCAGCACAGCGCCTGAGTGTTATAATCAGGAGTAATACAGGCCTCTCCAGCGTGGAGTCTTAATGTATATCTTTCTGTATTATGTCAGTGTCAGAGGGAGACCTGAGGGGCCTGTTTTTCAGAGCACTCACCCCAATCTGCCTCGGTTATTGGCTCGTTCACCGCTGCTGGCCCTTTGATGTGCCAGCTGCGGGCGGTGCGGCTGATGATAAAATTATTAGTGGCGCTCACTGATCTCCAGATCTCCCCTCTGGTTCGCCCCTGCTGACTTGTGAAGCCACCTCCACCAGCTCCTCCACGTCCTCCTGGGGGTAAGCTGATCGCCGGGTGGTGGGACTCCACGGCGCTGCACGCTATGCAGCTGCAAAGCCTCGTGCAGGGAAGATGGCTGCCTCGTCTCACTGTCCGGCCTCAGTTGGTACAATATCTGCTGTCAGGAGTCGGGGGACAGTTCTGGTGGAATCGCTGGCCTCTAGAGAGTGTCCCCTACCTCAGGAACAACTTTGCAGGCGAGGGAGAGCAGGCAACAATATCAGGATATGCAGGATGGTGGGAGCACCTCTCATGTGCCTCCGCTCAGCTCAGCTACATCACTCCGCCCCATTCCAGTATCTTTACATTGCATTCTAAGGGGTACTTTGCACGCTGCGACATCGCAAGCCGATGCTGCGATGCCGAGCGCGATAGTCCCCGCCCCCGTCGCAACTGCAATATCCTTGTGATAGCTGCCGTAGCGAACATTATCGCTACGGCAGCTTCACATGGACTCACCTGTCCTGCGACCGTCGCTCTGGCCGGCGACCCGCCTCCTTATTAAGGGGGTGGGTCGTGCGGCGTCATAGCGACGTCACACGGCAGGCGGCCTATAGGAGCGGAGGGGCGGAGATGAGCGGGATGTAAGCATCCCGCCCACCTCCTTCCTTCCGCATATCCTACGGAAGCCGCGGTGACGCTGGTAGGAGATGTTCCTCGCTCCTGCGGCTTCACACACAGCGATGTGTGCTGCCGCAGGAGCGAGGAACAACATCGGACCGTTGCGTCAGCGTAATTATGGATTTCGCCGACACTGCACCGATGATACGATTACGACACTTTTGCACTCGTTAATCGTATCATCGAGCCTTTACACACTATGATGTCGCATGCGATGCCGGAAGTACGTCACTTTCAATTTGACCCCACCGACATCGCACCTGCGATGTTGTAGTGTGCAAAGCCCGCCTAAGGCTCTGCTTCACATTTCCAGTAGTTTCAGTATTTTAATGCATTTTAGGAAAACATAATGGAAATAAAAGGTTCCAAATCTATTCATTTATATGATAATGGAAGAGTCCTAAATTTTCTTTTGTTTAACCCCTTCACCCCCAGCGATATTCCGTTTTTGTTTTTTGCTCCCCTTCTTCCGAGAGCCGTCACTTTTTTATTGTTCCTTTAATCTTGCCATATAAGAGCGTACGTTTGAGGGACGAGTTGTACTTTTAAATGAATCCATTAGTTTTACCATATAATGTACTGGAAAATGGCAAAAAAATTCCAAGTGCAGAAAAATTGCAAAAAAAAGTGTGATTGCACAATTGTTTTTGGGATATTTTATTCACTGTGTTTACTATATGGTAAAACTGATATGGCGATGTGACGCCTCAGGTCAGTACGAATTCGTAGACACCAAACGTATGGATTTACTGTTATGTAATGGGTTAAAAAAAATTCAGATGTTTTTCCAAAAAAAGTGGCACACTTTCTGCGCTATTTTCTGAAAACTATAGCATTCTCATTCTTTGGGCTCTATGGTTCAGCGACCGCTTATTTTTTGCATCTCGAGCTGACATTTTTAACGGTACCATTTTTGGGCAGATGCTACATTTTTATTGCATTTTACGCAAAATTTGCAACGACCAAAAAACGTAATTTTGGCATTTGGATTTTTTTGCCGCTACGCCATTTATTGATGAGATATTTTAAATTTTGATATTTCTGAATGTGGCGATATCAAATATATCGTATATTTTTTATTTTTTTTTAACCCTTTAATTGTCAATGGGGTGAATGGGGGATGATTTAAACTTTTAGGTTTTTTAAATTTTTTAAAAGTTTGTCTTTTTCTTTTTTTTATTTTACTATTATAAGGATCAGCAGTCTGATCGCTTGTTCCTTTTTTGTAGAAGAAAAGCTGCTCTCCTCTCATACACGGCCCTCTGCCAGCTGTTAGGCTATGTGTCCACGTTGCTTTTCCTTACTTGCAGTTCTAAATGCACATTTTGTCCTTAATTGAATTAGCCAAAGTTGCCTTTTGCAGAACTTTAGCGCTGAAAACGCATGCGTATTTGCCGCGTATTTGGTGCATTTTTAGCGCTTTTTGAATGCTTTTTCAAATGCACTTTGACACATGCGTTTTGAACATCAAGACAATGATAAATAAAGTTACAACAGTCAAACAATATGAAAAAAGAGAAAAAAAAGGGACACATAAATATTTGTATGGAAAAAAAGAAAATAGCAAGATTTAATAGAATTATAGCGGTTATTTAATAAAAAACGGAAATATAACAATAAAATGATAATTTTCTTTACATAAATTGTCGGACTATGTGTGTGTGTAAAGGGACATATGAAATAATTATTTTGATGTGCAAAAAGCATGCGTTTTAGTAGTCCAAAACGCATGTTTTCTGCACCAAAAAAGCAGGTAAAACGTTGGAATTTTGATGTTTCTTGGTTACTCCCTGCTTTCTCATTGACTTCTATGTTATGTAAACGCACCTCAAATGGCAAAAACAATTCATGCTGCTTTTTAAAACGCATGTTTTTTGCCACAAAATATGCAAATTAAACGCAGCATTTTGAACTGCATGGTGGGCACAGGAAAACCCTATTTTCCATAGACTTTGCTGGGAAATCAAAACGCAGCCATTTGGGCACTAAGAAAGTGCAGTTGAAAACGCTGCAGAAAAGCATGAAAAAACGCACCGTGGACACAGGGCCTAAGAGGAACTGACTTATGATAGCTACAGGAGTCATCACATGACCCTGTGTTACCATGGCAATGATTGGATCTACGTGATCACAACATGTAACTTCCGATGGAGCCAGGTGACTGAGAGCTTACTGCGGCTGCGATGTACACCGCGCTGTCACGTTTTGACAGCGCGGTGTAAGGAGTTAACAGGCACGAGTGGAGAGCGGATCCATTTGTGTCTGATATCCACACATGTCAGCTATTCAAATCAACTCATATGCGTGGAACTCGCTGCCCGCGGCATCAGGCAGTGAGTATGCCGACATGAGGCATGACGTACACAGTGTCGGTAAGAGGTTACCTGTATTATTTTATTTATTTATTTATTTTTTTAATTATTCTTTTCCCGCAAACAATGATTGTGAAGGCTCACAAGGTGAGCTAGGGAAATGATCAGCGGATGTCAGTTATTCATTATAGCAGGTGCCCTGCTGTTATGGCTGCTGTGGATGCTATCACCAAATGCGGGTCACTAATCCACCCCTCTGAAATGGCTGTCGGTAGTGCCAGTTGTATCTCTTTGTTTATTTTAGGGTGAGGTCTCCCGCTTTGTACCCATCGTCACTAATAGCAGACACGATGATCTCAAGCCGAGTAATAGCTTGTGGTCACCCAGCTATATTGCTCCATATAGGCTCGGTCTGGCCCGCCGGGGCACCGGGGAATCCCCCGGTAGGCCTCGGGCCCTCAGGGGGCCCCACGTGCCTTAATTTATGCGGGGCTGTGTACAGCGCCGCGGGGCCACCGGTTTTTCACGGCCGGCGCTATGTGCGGCAGACTGGGCAGGGCCCCCACGCTCTGATGGGCCCCTCCTCCCACACTCTGAGGGCCCCCAGCCTTTCAATTACACACTGCAGCGATAGCACACGATCCGTACTATCGCTGCAGTTTTTGCGGGTGCAGAAGGACCTGTGGTGACATCACAGACAGTCATGTGACTCACCGTAGGTCCTGCACCGCTCGCTGTTCAAATGTACGTGCATCCTTCAGACGCTCGTACATGTGAACAGTCCGGCCGGTGTCAGGAGGCGGAGGACCTGCTCAGCCCCGCACCGACACAGCGGCCGTCATCACACTGCCGCCGCCGGAGCAGCAGAGGAGAGGACGCGCAGGGATGCAGAGGAGAAGTAACTGCTCAGAAGGAGCCGAAGAAAAAAAAAATAATCATTCTCACCTGTTCTCCTCTGTTCCCGTGGTGCTCCAGACCGCAAGACACAGACCCCCTCAGTGACCCGTCCGGTGCACGGAGCCGCCGCTGCAGGTTGACTTCATTGCTTTACTGCAGTTAAATGCTTTACGGCGCTGCAAAGCATTTAATTGCAGTAAAGCCATGATGGCATTCTGCGGCAGCGGCGGCTCCGTGCACCGGACGAGATCATGGAGGGGTCCATGAGCCTGCGGACTGGTAAGGTAAGGACAGCGCAGGTACGGAGGACAGGTGAGAATAACGTGTGTGTGTGTGTGTGTGTGTGTGTGTGTGTGTGCGTGCGTGCGTGTGTGTGTGTGAACAATGGCATAATAGGGGACAGGAAGAGAGGCCCATTGCTAGAGTACACAAGGCTGGGGGGCCCATTGCTACCCCCAGTGTCAGTGTCATTATCCTGTACCCCCAATGTCAGTGTCATTATCCTGTACCCCCAGTGTCAGTGTTATTATCCTGTCCCCCCAGTGTCAGTGTCATTATCCTGTAACCCCAGTGTCAGTGTCATTATCCTGTACCCCCAGTGTCAGTGTCATTATCCTATACCCCCAGTGTCAGTGTCATTATCCTGTACCTCCAGTGTCATTATCCTGTACTCCAGTGTCAGTGTCATTATCCTGTACCTCCAGTGTCAGTGTCATTGTCCTGTACTCCAGTGTCAGTGTCATTATCCTGTATCCCCAGTGTCATTATCCTGTACCCCAGTGTCTGTGTCATTATCCTGTTCCTCCAGTGTCAGTGTCATTATCCTGTACTCCCAGTGTCAGTGTCATTATCCTGTACCCCCAGTGTCAGTGTCATTATCCTGTACCCCCAGTGTCGGTGTTATTATCCTGTACCCCCAGTGTCAGTGTCATTGTCCTGTACCCTCAGTGTCAGTGTCATTATCCTGTATCCCCAGTGTCATTATCTTGTACTCCAGTGTCAGTGTCATTATCCTGTACCCCCAGTGTCAGTGTCATTATCCTGTACCCCCAGTGTCAGTGTCATTATCCTGTACCCCCAGTATCAGTGTCATTATCCTGTATCCCCAGTGTCATTATCCTGTACTCCCAGTGTCAGTGTCATTATCCTGTACCCCCAGTGTCAGTGTCATTATCCTGTACCCCCAGTGTCAGTGTCATTATCCTGTACCCCCAGTGTCAGTGTCATTATCCTGTACCCCCAGTATCAGTGTCATTATCCTGTATCCCCAGTGTCATTATGCTGTACTCCAGTGTCAGTGTCATTATCCTATACCCCCAGTGTCAGTGTCATTATCCTGTACCCCCAGTGTCAGTGTCATTATCCTGTACCCCCAGTGTCAGTGTCATTATCCTGTACCCCTAGTGTCAGTGTCATTATCTTGTACCCCCAGTGTCGGTGTCATTATCCTGTACCCCCAGTGTCAGTGTCATTATCCTGTACCTCCAGTGTCAGTGTCATTATCTTGTACCCCCAGTGTCGGTGTCATTGTCCTGTACCCCAGTGTCTGTGTCATTATCCTGTTCCTCCAGTGTCAGTGTCATTATCCTGTACCCCAGTGTCAGTGTCATTATCCTGTACCCCCAGTGTCATTATCCTGTACCCCAGTGTCTGTGTCATTATCCTGTTCCTCCAGTGTCAGTGTCATTATCCTGTACCCCAGTGTCAGTGTCATTATCCTGTACCCCCAGTGTCAGTGTCATTATCCTGTACCCCGAGTATCAGTGTCATTATCCTGTATCCCCAGTGTCATTATCCTGTACTCCAGTGTCAGTGTCATTATCCTGTACCCCCAGTGTCAGTGTCATTATCCTGTACCCCCAGTGTCAGTGTCATTATCCTGTACCCCCAGTATCAGTGTCATTATCCTGTATCCCCAGTGTCATTATCCTGTACTCCCAGTGTCAGTGTCATTATCCTGTACCCCCAGTGTCAGTGTCATTATCCTGTACCCCCAGTGTCAGTGTCATTATCCTGTACCCCCAGTGTCAGTGTCATTATCCTGTACCCCGAGTATCAGTGTCATTATCCTGTATCCCCAGTGTCATTATCCTGTACTCCAGTGTCAGTGTCATTATCCTGTACCCCCAGTGTCAGTGTCATTATCCTGTACCCCCAGTGTCAGTGTCATTATCCTGTACCCCCAGTATCAGTGTCATTATCCTGTATCCCCAGTGTCATTATCCTGTACTCCCAGTGTCAGTGTCATTATCCTGTTCCTCCAGTGTCAGTGTCATTATCCTGTACCCCCAGTGTCAGTGTCATTATCCTGTACCCCCAGTGTCAGTGTCATTATCCTGTACCCCGAGTATCAGTGTCATTATCCTGTATCCCCAGTGTCATTATCCTGTACTCCAGTGTCAGTGTCATTATCCTGTACCCCCAGTGTCAGTGTCATTATCCTGTACCCCCAGTGTCAGTGTCATTATCCTGTACCCCCAGTGTCAGTGTCATTATCCTGTACCCCCAGTATCAGTGTCATTATCCTGTATCCCCAGTGTCATTATCCTGTATTCCAGTGTCAGTGTCATTATCCTGTACCCCCAGTGTCAGTGTCATTATCCTGTACCCCCAGTGTCAGTGTCATTATCCTGTACCCCCAGTGTCAGTGTCATTATCCTGTACCCCCAGTGTCAGTGTCATTATCTTGTACCCCCAGTGTCGGTGTCATTATCCTGTACCCCCAGTGTCAGTGTCATTATCCTGTACCTCCAGTGTCAGTGTCATTATCCTGTAACCCCAGTGTCAGTGTCATTATCCTGTAACCCCAGTGTCAGTGACATTGCCCTATACCCCAGTGTCATTATCCTGTACCCCCAGTGTCAATGTCATTATCCTGTACCCCCAGTGCCCCAGTGTTAGTGTCATTATCTTAGGCTATATGTAATTACTCTTCAGGGGGCCTCTATATGTGATGATAGTACAAGAGGAGCTTCAGTATAAATACTATATATGTAAAAAAAAAGCCTGATCTGTCTATAGAGCAGTGTTGTCAGAATACACAGGACTAGTGAAGGGTTTATCCAACATGTAACACTAGTTTAGAAACTATAGTGAAGACAAATATTCACCAGAGTCTCCAAATGGTAAAGTGTATTTGGTGGTAATGCTTCACACCTCCACACACTGACTCTTAGGGGCACTTTGCACACTGCGACATTGCAGGTGCGATGTCGGTGGGGTCAAATTGAAAGTGACGCACATCCGGCATCGCATGCGACATCGCAGTTTGTAAAGCCTTGATGATACGATTAACGAGCGCAAAAGCGTCGTAATCGTATCATCGGTGCAGCGTCGGCATAATTCATAATTACGCTGACGCGACGGTCCGATGTTGTTCCTCGCTCCTGCGGCAGCACACATCGCTGTGTGTGAAGCCGCAGGAGCGAGGAACATCTCCTACCAGCGTCACTGCGGCTTCCGTAGGATATGCGGAAGGAAGAAGGTGGGCAGGATGTTTACATCCTGCTCATCTCCGCCCCTCCGCTCCGATTGGCCGCCTGCCGTGTGACGTCGCAGTGACGCCGCACGACCCGCCCCCTTAACAAGGAGGCGGGTCGCCGGCCACAGGGACGTCGCACGGCAGGTGAGTGTGTGTGTGAAGCTGGCGTAGCGATAATTTTCGCTACGCCAGCTATCACCACATATCGCTGCTGCGACGGGGGCGGGGACTATCGCACTCGGCATCGCAGCATCGGCCTGCGATGTCGCAGTGTGCAAAGTGCCCCTTAGGGTATATGCCCACGATCAGGACTCACTGTGTTCTGCATGGAGCGGGTCCGGACCTGCGGGGCTGCGAGTGTTCTCCGCAGGAGACCGCAGCTGCTCATACCCACAATCAGGCTTCAGTGCGCTGCGGTCTTTCACTTGTGTTCTCCATACGGAGGAGCATATGATCACGCAGCAAACAATTGACATGCTGTGGTCTAGAAAGAAGATCCGCAGGTCAGTGTTTGCTGCGGAAACAAGAATCACATTGGGCACGGGATTTCTAGAAATCCCTCCACTGTGCTTGTACTTACAACGCAGCGTTTTGGATGCAGCTGAACCATGCTACAGCCAACATGCTGCAAACACTGATCGTGGACGGCTGGGCACGCACCCTTACAGGGGATTTCCCAGATGAGGGCAGAGGGGGATTAATGTTAGTAAACGTTTCCATATGAAGATGCTGGATAACGTTCTGCTTCTCTTTGATTATTGTTTGGCTGTTGTACTCGGTGGTTTTCCTAGGACAAGGAATGTCCGTGTGTAAGAAAACCTGCGACTGACTGTAAATAATAGATTCCATTATTAACTACAATAAATAAGAGGCTACAGGAAATCCTGTGATATCTGCAGGCACAGGACAGGGCTCTTCTGCGCACTGTAGGATTTGCTAAAAGTCGCACGTTATACTGAGAGAAGCCGAAAATGATCAAGTAATAAAAACGTTTACAGTAGCTATAGTGCGGGCCCCTAGAGGCAATTTCCCTGGTAGGCCCCTCACACCCCAGTCCGACCCTGGCTCCATATATATGTGAGGTCCTGTATGTGCAGGTGTGATTAGTACAGTGCATATAACAGTATATATCTGTGTAAATAAAACATAGCACATACAGTGTACAGATTAGTCTATTACATACTGATAGGTAGATTATAATGAGGGCAAGTGAGATTATGTGCCGCCCTCACACCAGCAGCCGAGCTGATCGGATCCGGATCTGCAGTGTGGCTCGAGGGGTCTCCGGACCCGGGGGGTCTCGCGGACACTTCGAATGAAAAGGGGACGTTTATATACGAGGATTTTGTGACGCCACCTATGGTGTGTGGTGAAATGTAGCACCACCGCTGCTGCTGGGGAGCACCCAGGGGTGATGGGCTTGCAGCTGGATGTTAACCCCTCCGTGGGTAGGGATTGCTGCCCCAGTTCTCAGTGTCTCTGTGTTGAGGATGGTGACTGCAGGTGCCGGCGCGCCCGGACACACCGGGGGATGTCAATGTACTCACAAATAACTTCACACAAGTCCAATCGGTAAACCAATGTGTTGGTGACCGGCCGCCGCGGCCAGGTTTACTCTGGTCCCACACCCGGGCTGGTGGTCTGTGTCACTTTTCCTCTGCACTGTGTTTTGTAGTGTGTGGACTTCCCGGTATGGAACACGGGAGTCCGCTCCCGGTACTTTTGGTTGGGAACCGTGCCCGCTGACGCTGACCCTTGGGATCTACGGGCCCTGGCGGATGCCCTTACCCCCTCGGTGGGTGGTTGTCTGCTTTTGGGACTTTGGTTGGGACAGGACCTATAATCCTGCCCTCAATTGGTTAATTAGCTAGGCCTTTAGTTCCGGTCCTGGCTTCAGGGTCCAAGTACCCCCTCTCTGCACAGTTTCCGGTTCAGATCTCCGGTACTCGGTACCGGCGGGCTCCAACCCTGTCCTCCTCGGATCTCCCGCAGCCGTCTTCCCAACTTCTGTCAGATATGGACAACCGTCTGCCACCTAGCCAATACGCCGGGGCTCCGTCCCGACGCCTCTCTGCTGCTACTTCCACGTGACAGACTGTCACTGTCACAGGCTTCACTCCTCTCCTCCTTCAACTTCCACTCAACTCCACTTCAACTCAGACTTGAACTGACTACTTTTCCCGCCCCAGGTTCTCTAGACCCCTAGGTGGGCGTGCTCCATCCGCCTGCTCCCGCCCATTGGTGTGCCTGTCCTACCCTGAGGGGGGTGACTATGATTTGGTTGGCTTTGGTGTAACCCTTTTTGGGAAGGTGTTATGCGGGGGGCCTACCCTGTGTGCGACACCTGGCGGGGCCAGGGCGTCACAATTACCCTCACTATAATGTTTGCACCATTAACAGCTGTGCACATGTCGGAACTGGGAGCTTTCCTGGCGCTCCATTGCTGGCAATACAGAATGGCAGCTCAGCTCCAGCTGAGGTCCCGTGGCCTGTTCTGTGGCATCATCAGTTGGTACCAGCATGTGTGAAGAAGTGGAGTCTTGTGGACCAAAGCAGAGTGCCAAAGGAACGAAAGTGAGGTCTGTGTGTGTTTTTTTTCTTAATATGTTTATGGAATCCATGCTTTTATATAGTGTGTAATGGCAGGGCCAATCCTGTACATAGGGGGCTATGTGAGGATTATACTGTATATAGGGGGCTATGCAGGGGCTCATACTGTATTTAAGGGGCTGTCCGGGGACTCATATCGTATAGAGGGCTCATACTGTATATAGAAAGCTATGGGGGATTATGCTGTATGTAGGGGGTTGTGTGTGAGCTCATACTGTATATAGGAGACTATGTGGGGGATCATACTGTATATAGGTGGCTGACTGGGGGCTCATACTGTATATACTGGGCTATATGGGGGCTCATCCTGTGTATAGAGAGAAATGTGTGGGCACCTCTTGTATATAGGGAGCTATGTTCAGTCTCCTCCTGTATATAGGGAGCTATGTGAGGGCTTATCCTGTATATAGAGAGCTGTGTGAGGGCTCATCCAGTATATAGCGAGCTATGTGATGGCTCATCCCGCATCTTGGAAGCTATGTGCATGCTCATCCTGTATATAGGGCTATCTAAGGGCTCATACTGTATAAAGGTAGCCATGTGAAGGTTCATCCTGAATATAGAGAGATATATGAGGTTTCATCCTGTATATAGAGAGCTGTGTGAGGGTTTTTCCTGTATATAGTGGCAATGTGAGGGTTTACACTGTATATAGGGGACTGTGGGGGTTCATTTTTGATATAGACAGCTATGTGAGGGCTTATCCTGTATATAGAGAACTATGTGAGGGCTCATCCTTTATATAGAGAGCTATGTAGGGGACCATCCTGTGTATTGGGAGCTATGTGAGGGCTCATACTGTATATAGAGAGGTATGTGAGGTTCATATTCTATATAGAGAACTATGTGAAAGCTCATCCTTTATATAGAAAGCTATGTGAGGGTTCATACTGTATATAGGGGGTTATGTGAGGGCTTATACTATATATAGGGGGCTATGTGGTGGTTCATATTTGATATAGAGAGCTATGTGAGGGCTCATCCTTTATATAGAGAGCTAGGTGAGGGCTCATACTGCATATAGAGGGTCTAGGTGAGGGCTCCTACTGCATATAGAGGGCTATTTGAGGGCTTATCCTGTATATAGACCTATGTAGGGGACCCTCCTGTGTATTGGGAGCTATTAGAGGGCTCATACTGTATATAGAGAGCTATGTGGCGTTCATATTTTATATAGAGAACTATGTGAGGGCTCACCTTTATATAGAAAGCTGTGTGAGGGCTCATACTGTATATAGGGGGCTATATGAGGGCTTATCCTGTATATAGGGTGCTATCTGGGGTTCATATTTTATATGGAGAGCTATGTGAAGGCTCATCCTGTATATAGAGAGCTATGTTAGGGCTTATCCTGTATATAGAGAGCTATGTGAGGGCTCATACTTTATATAGGGGGCTATGTGGGGGTTCATATTTTATATAGAGAGCTACGTGAGGGCTCATCCTTTATATAGAGAGCTTTGTGAGGGCTAATACTGTATATTGAGAGCTATGTGGGTGCTCATCCTGTACGAGGGTCTGCTGATAAGTCTTTAGCTTTGTGATCTTTTTTTGTTTCTATGGTAACACATACTACATCACATGAAAGTCTTATGTGTCTAATATATGTTTTCAAAATTTCATGTTTAAATCTTATGGCAACGGTGTTCTACGCACGTGGAAAAACAAAATGGCGGAGTCTAATGCAATATTCACAGCAACTGAGAGCAGAGGAGTGATAAAATTCTTGTTTCTGCAAGGAAAGTCCACAAAGGATATTCATGGTGATATCTCGCAGACATTGGGGAATCAATACACTTCATATTCCACAGTTAAAACTGGCCACTTCAGCACCAGTGATGAGGAACGTCATGGACGACCGAGAGTGGTTCTTGTTCTGGAGATCGGCAATGCTGTGCACAACCTCATACTGAGAATCAACGAATTTCAGCTAAAGCAATAGCAGACATCATGGGGATTTCCCGTGAATGTGTTTGTGTCCTTATCCATGAACATTTGGATATTTTAGAGGAAGCTATCTGCAAAGTGGGACCCTAAACTTCCAGGTCCATTTGTCAATGTTTCCAGACTGATAAGAACTTCCTGGATCGACTGGTCACTATGGATGAGACCTGGATTTATTTGTATGACCCTGAAAACAAGGAACAATCAAAAGAGTGGAGGCACAGTGGTTCTCCTCGTCCAAAGAAGTTCTGGATGCAAAAATCAGCCACTAAGGTGATGGTGTCTGTATTCTGGGATAAGGAGGGTGTGCTGCAAGTGGACTACCTTCAAAAGGGTTCCACCATCAATGCAAGCTATTACATTGAACTTTTGGACCAACTAAAGGCAGCTCCGAAGGCCAAAAGGTGCGGCAAGCTGTCCAAAGGAATCTTGTTCCTGCAAGACAATGCCTCCACTCACACTGCACAAGTGACCACAACAAAACTGTCAGAACTGGGCTTCCAGCTGGTTGACCACCCACCTTATTCACCAGATCTAGCTCCCTCTGACTATCATCTGTTTGGAAACTTGAAGAAAGACCTCAAGGGTACCAAATTTCACACCATTTCGGATTCCATAGCTGCTACAGATGCCTGGTTTGAGGCACAACCGAAATCCTTCTTTTTGCTAGGCTTACAGAACTTGGAATACCAATGTAAGAAGTGTGTTGACATCAGTGGAGAGTATGTGGAATAAATGTAAAGTTTCATCATCCTATCTCGTTTCTTACTGGGTAAACTCAGACTTATCAGCAGCCCCTCGTATATTGAGAGCTACAGTGCCTTGCAAAAGTATTAGGCTCTGTTGAATTTTTCAACCTTTTCCCATATTTCAGGCTTCAAACATAAAGATAAAAATTTTAATGTTGTGGTGAAGAATAACTGAAATAACTGAAAAGTGGGGCGTGCAATATTATTCGTCCCCTTTAAGTTAATACTTTGTAGTGTCACCTTTTGCTGCGATTACAGCTGCAAGACGCTTGAGTTTGTCTCTATCAATTTTGCATATCAAGAGACTGAAATTCTTGCCCATTCTTCCTTTGCAAACAGCTCGAGCTGAGTGAGGTTGGATGGAGAGCGTTTGTGAACAGCAGTTTTCAGCTCTTTCCACAGATTCTTGATTGGATTCAGGTCTGGACTTTGAATTGGCCATTCTAATACCTGAATACATTTATTTGTGAACCATTCCATTGTAGATTTTGCTTTATGTTTGGGATCATTGTCTTGTTGGAAGACAAATCTCCATCCCAGTCTCAGGTCTTTTGCAAACTCCAAGAGGTTTTCTTCAAGAATGGTCCTGTATTTGGCTCCATCCATCTTCCCATCAATTTTAACCATCTTCCCTGTCCCTGCTGAAGAAAAGCAGGCCCAAACCATGATGCTGCCACCACCATGTTTGACAGTTTCTCATCAGATGTTGGTAACAACTTATCCAGTCCACATAGGAAAGAGAAATCAAACCGTAGCTGTCCATAAATTAAGTGATGTGTAATAATGAGAAATAACAGGAAAAATGTATTGAATGCATAAAGAAAGATGTGCAAAAAGCCATGGAAAGTCATGACACCAGCTGAAATCTTATCAGTAATTAGAAAGCAATCCTGCAACTTATTGAAAAATAGCAGCTGGTTCAACTGATGTCCTATAAAAAAGTGACTCATTACCAAGGTGCCATACAAGAAACGTTGCCTGATGGGTAAAATCAATGGGCTGTCTCACGACTTTTGCAGCTTTCTTGTGCAAAACATACTGATGGCATTGGATACAGAAGATTTCTAAACTACAAAAAATTCCAGTCAGCACTTTTGGGGCCATAATCTAGAATTGAAAAGAAGAACATTTCACCATAAACCGGCTACACCTAGGTGCTTGTCTCAAGATTTCAGACAGAGGAGTGAAAAAAATTATCAGAAGAGGTGACCAAGAGCAAAGGACTAACTGTGGAGAGCTAGAGAAAGACCTGGAATAAGCAGGTAGCATTAGGGTATGTGCGCACGCTGCATTCTGTAATTGTACAAACAAAATGCACCCTCTGGCAGTGTCAAAGGAGAAATTTAGGTGAAGATAGCTAATGGTATCTTCATTCAGAGTATCAGAGGCATGGATCGAATTAGCTATATACAGTCATATGAAAAAGTTTGGGCACCCCTAGTAATGTTAACCTTTTTTCTTTATAACAATTTGGGTTTCTGCAACACCTAGTTCAGTTTTATATATCTAATAAATGATGGACTCAGTAAGATTTCTGGATTGAAATGAGGTTTATTGTACTAACAGAAAATGTGCAATCTGCATTTAAACAAAATTTGACAGGTGCATAAGTATGGGCACCTCAACATAAAAGTGACATTAATATTTTGGAGATCTTCCTTTTGCAAAAATCACAGCCTCTAGTCGCTTCCTGTAGCTTTTTAATGAGTTCCTGGATGAAGATATTTTTGACCATTCCTGTTTACAAAACAATTCCAGTTCAGTTAAGTTTGATGGTCGCCAAGCATGGACAGCCCGCTTCAAATCAACCCACAGATGTTCAATGATTTTCAGGTCTGGGGACTGGGATGGCCATTCCAGAACATTGTAATTGTTCCTCTGCATGAATGCCTGAGTAGATTTGGATTGGTGTTTTGGATCATTGTCTTGCTGAAATATCCACCCCCTGCGTAACTGCAACGTCGTCACTATTCATCAAGAATCTGCTGATACTGAGTTGAATCCATGCGACCCTCAACTTTAACAAGATTCCCGGTGTTGGCATTTGCCACACAGCCCCAAAGCATGATGGTACCTCCACCAAATTTTACTGTGGGTAGCAAGTGCTTTTCTTGGAATGCCGTGTTTTTTTGCCTCCATTCATAACGCCTTTTTGTATGACCAAACAACTCAATCTTTGTTTCATCAGTCCACAGGACCTTCTTCCAAAATGTAACTGGCTTGTCCAAATGTGCTTTTGCATACCTCCGGCGACTCTGTTTGTGGCGTGCTTGCAGAAACGGCTTATTTCGCATCACTCTCCCATACACCTTCTCCTTGTGCAAAGTGTGCTGTATTGTTGACCAATGCACAGTGACACCATCTGCAGCAAGATGATGTTGCAGGTCTTTGGAGCTGGTCTGTGGATTGTCCTTGACTGTTCTCACCATTCTTCTTCTCTGCCTTTCTGATATTTTTCTTGGCCTGCCACTTCTGGGCTTAACAAGAACTGTACCTGTGTTCTTCCATTTCCTTACTATGTTCCTCACAGTGGAAACTGACAGTTTAAATCTCTGAGACAACTTTTTGTATCCTTCCCCTGAACAACTATGTTGAATAATCTTTGTTTTCAGATCATTTGAGAGTTGTTTTGAGGATCCCATGATGCCACTCTTCATAGGAGATTCAAATAGGAGACCAACTTGCAAGTGGCCACCTTAAATACCTTTTCTCATGATTGAATACACCTGCCTATGAAGTTCAAAGCTCAATGAAGTTACAAAACCAATTTAGTGCCTCAGTAAGCCAGTAAAAAGTAGTTAGGAGTGTTCAAATCAAGAAATTGCTAAGGGTGCCGATACTTATGCACCTGTCAAATTTTGTTTGAATGCAGATTGCACATTTTCTGTTAGTACAATAAACCTCATTTCAATCCAGAAATATTACTGAGTCCATCATTTATTAGATATATGAAACTGAAATAGCTGTTGCAAAAACCCAAATTGTTATAAAGAAAAAAGGTTAACATTAATAGGGGTGCTCAAACTTTTTCATATGACTGTATCTGTGCAGATATTACTGAATCAGACAATGATCACACAAAACGTGTTCACCGTATGAGCCAATGTCATAGACTGGACTCGTTTATTGAAAAATACTCAATTATACAGAATGAGCAGGATGCTCAGTGCAGCTCCGGTGGATCGACCCTTCTGTAATGTGAGGCGTGAATCCATGTTGTCCTGCCATTGAGCTTCATCGAAATTTCTATGGTGGGGACAAGCTGGATCAACTCATCTAATCTTGACTCATGACTCTTTCTCGCTTGTCCCTTTAGGATTAATCAGTGTCCTGACTGAAAACCATATACTACAAACCCTGATTTAGGATCTGGAATTAGAAAATACACTTGTTTATTTCACTATTTAGTCAATCATATGAAAATTGTACGTGCCTTGTGTTAAACCAAAAAAATCATTTTACATAGAGACCTGTTTGTTTTTTGTGTTTTTTTTTACATACCACTTGCATTATGTGGATTTTCAGCAATGATGTTGCTTTCTGCACTGGAATGCCTCTGACCAAACCTGGAAAGAAATCTACACAACACGCACAGACTTGCATACAACGTGCTCATGATATACATCTATAATCAGTTTGCGGTCTCTAAAAATGGGTAGAGCAGGTGCAGGGTGCTTCTGTGAACTCTTTTCAGTTTTGTCTCATTGTTTTAAGAACGTGTTTTACAAGACCGGGTGAGTCTGCCCACCTGGGTACTGAACCCTGGCATCACCAAAGCACACACTGATATTCGTCTTTCACAGATTTTAGTCCATGTTACCTGGGCCATCATTGAGAAGAGATCTCATGGCAGAGAAAGCTTACCGCCCTTTATCCACAGACCTTCCTCAGTCAGCTGGCTCCCTGCATCTCGCACTCCATTCCTTGTTGATTCGCTTGTTCCTGTAGGGATTTAAGAACACAAGGAGTAACAGAAGTCACTGACGTGACAGGTGCCACCGAGGTATGGTCCATATGCATTGGTAAAGGACTCCTCAACTCTAGGCCCGTTCACTGCTTCTTGGTCAGCTGCACCTGTGCGGGGATCTCCATCCGATTCCATCAGCTCAGATTTAGACTTTATCTACAGCATACCTAGCTCATTTGACAACAGGAAAGATCTACATCCTACATACACATTTTGACTATCTTACCTACCTCTGCTTCACCCACTAGAGAGGGGATTAATATGTCACTTCCTCCTGTACCGATAGAAGGGGAGGGAGTGGTTCAAATGTACACTACCTCATGTTGTGTAAACCGTGATATTTCCAGTGTAGAATCGACCAGCATCTTGTTCCATCTATAAAAACAAAAAAAAGAAATATGCATTAGATCATCTATCCAATATGTCTGTCCATCTATAAAAACAAAAACTAAAGAAATATGCATTAGATCATCTATCCAATATGTCTGCTGTGCCTTCTACTGCTGGAAAATTTTGAAACCTTACAATAGACAACACGATTCATATATATTCTGTATCTGTAAAAGAAAAGAAAACTAATTAATACTGGCAATTTGTATGCAGAAACACAAAACAAAAAGATGACCATAAAAACAAAAAAACCCTAATTTGCATATTTCAAAAAATCTAATTTTCCCTGCAAAGTTAATTTAATTATTTAGATATTAGCAGGATACTATTAATAATATCTGGTGAAATCCTGAACTCTAAGGGTTAAACAAAACCCACCCAACCAGCCAAGAAACACTCATCAGTAAAAAGTGAAACACATGCAGCCTTGCAAATCTCTGCTGAAACCATTTTATTTTCCTTTTTCTCTTCTTCGTCAGTTTTTTTCTTAGGAGCTGACTTAGCCCCCACCTTTCCCTGTCACTCTCACGTCTCGCTGCAGTGTCAACTTGGCCTTGGAGACCCGCTTCTTGGACTGATTTAAAGGGATACTGTGATACTCCAGGAAAAAGGCACACCTGGCTTCAGATAGATCATTACTAGATCTACAGGGAGTTTACCCACATCATTAGGCCCTTTTGACCATAATGGTCTACATCAGATTCATCAGCACATGGCATAGAGAGCATCACAGTAAGAAGTACCCGTAGGAGGCAAGTCTCCTCACACCCTTCTGGGAAACTTACTTTAGTCAGGGTGAGAGTAATACCTCCTTCTCCATCTTAATTTATAGCGACCTTTAATTTATTCAACAAATCAAATTTTAATAAATTGACTCGAAAGATTTTTTGACAACACGAACTGGTTGTGAATTACAGGGAAAGATCCATCCGGTACCGGTCAATGTATGCGTAGTGGGTAATCCATCTACGCCCACTAGGGTAAGGACATCATCAGAAAGGGGCAGGGTGTGATCAGGTGGTATATCAAATATTTTAACAATAGAATTGACCGCCCTAGTCTCCACCATGAATTTAATAGAGGTCCCTGTGACATCTAAAGTTACAGATGTAGAAAAACCCTGATTTGAACTGACCATCACGACAGAATTTGATTGGCCACACCTTCATTGTGCATTTATGTGCTGCAGGTTTTGGTTATGGTTTTGAGGGTACCCGGCCACACTCTTTTAGGGTACGGCACCTTCTCTGGAAGTGACCGGGCTGGCCACAACGCCAACAGATAAGACATTGGTTTTGATGGCCACGTTGATTATTGTCATAACAAGGTTATGTTGTGGCTGAATATGCTGTGGCTGAAAGTATTATGGCTGCTGCTGCATAGGGCAGTATTCTTGTTGACACTGTGGTTTGAAGGTACATAGACAGGGTTTGGGCCCTGTTGGGGCATGGGCTGTGGTAAGGGCTGCGCTGGTGTGTTAGTATACACCAGTGCTGGGGTATTCTATTTAAATTTCGGGGCTGGATGTTTTACCAGGCTTCTCTGGAAGCTTTTAACAACCAGGATAGCATCTTTGGCAGGAGGATTTATGATCTCGGGTCGAGTGGACATTACCATGTCCTTAAGGTCTGTTTGCAGACCTTCAAAAAAGGTGGTGATTAGGAGGTTGGCTTGTGACTTATTGGTCGTAGTGAACCCGAGATCCGAGAGACTCGTTGGAGCCTGGCATAATATTTTTCAGCAGATCCCCCTTTCTCCTGCACAACGTCCTTCAAATTAGTGGCTTGTTCCACCAATTGCTCTTGAGCCCATCTTCTATCTCTGTGTGCTGTAATGAACTCAGATGAACCTCTGAGGTCAGTGCCAGAACACAGGGGTCCGCAGCAGTGACATAAGATCTTCACCCGAGTTCACTGTCATCACGCGGCTCTCTATGTCGCGGCCTCATTTGTGATCACAAGTGAAGGACTCACCTGTGATTGCAAATCACCTGAGTGACTGAAGTGAGCCGCACAATCAATGGTGCTGTCACTCAGGTTACCTGCGGCCACAGCTGAAGTCCTCCACCTGAGACAGTTGGAGGATCCAGCTGCGGCCGCGGGGAACCTGAGCGACGTCACCGCTGACAGCGTGACTCACTTCAGTTGCTCCGTGAAGCTCACGGAGAGCGGTCGTGCTCTACAGCCGCTCCTGTCAGCTTCCGATGTAGCAGAGCTGAAACGTTGTGGGATCTCGTGTAAATTACGTCAGACCTGGAGGAGTGTTTGGGGATTATTAAAGTGGTGAAAGAGGGTGTTTTTTTCGTCTTTTATTTCAAATAAAGGATTTTTCGGTGTTTGTGTTTATATATTTCACTACAGTTTCGTGATGGGGGGTGTCTCATAGACACCTGCCATCACTAAGCTAGGACTTTGTGGCAGCTATGGGCTGCCATTAACTCCTTATTACCCCGATTGCCACCGCACCAGGGCAATGGGAATGAGCCGGGTAGAGTCCCTGGACTGTCACATCTAATGGACGCGGCATTTCGGGCGGCTGTTGGCTAATATTTTTAGGCTTGGTGCGCCACATAGCGTGGGGCTCCCCATCCTGAATATACCAGCCCTCAGCCATGTGGCTTTACCTTGACTGGTATCAAAATTAGGGGGGACTGCACGCCGTATTTTTAAATTTTTTATTTATATATTTTACTGCACAATATAGACCCGCCCACTGGCGGCTGTGATTGGTTGCAGTGAGACAGCTGTCACTCAGCGTAGGGGCTCTTCTGACTGCAACCAATCATAGGCGCCGGTGTGCGGGTGAGGCAGTGAGTATGAGGTGGAATAATGAGCGGCCGGCATTTTCAAAAGCAGGAGAAGACGCTGGAGCAGTGTGACAGCTGTGCAGCCCCACGCCACGCCAGTGATCGGTGAGTATGAGAGAGGGCGTGAGAGGGAGAAACCAACCGACCGACAGAGCGAGGGAGAGACCAACCGACAGACAGAGAGAGTGAGACCGACATCGACAGAGAGAGAGACCGAAAAACCTGTTTTGTTTGTGAAAAAAGCATGCAGAATGCAACAAAAATGCAGTGCAAGTGCACAGCTAAACGTTTTGGTTGCGTTTTGACACACCTCTTCATTTCAATGGGTGAAAAATGCAACCAAAATGCACAAAATAAGTGACATGTTGCTTCGATTTTGTCAAATATTTGGCATCCAAAATGCTGTCTAAAAAAAAGCAACGTGCGTTTGGAAATTTGCAGACTTCTCATAGAGTTTGCTGGGGAAGCACAACGCATGCATTTTGTCATTGAGGCGCTGCAGTTTTAAACGCAGCCAAAATGCAGGAAAATTGCACACGTGCGCACACAGCCTTATTGCAAAGAAAACAATACGCAATACACCCCCCTCCATGGCCTGTATGCACGCTCACCACGAAAGACTCAATTTTTGACCAAAGTGTATATTCAAGCATGTTTAAAGTTTGCTCAACAACATTTAGACAAGTCTGTGAAATAATGGGCGAACATAGTCTGGTCAGATGAGACAAAAATTGAACACTTTGGAAGCAAATAATAAAAAAAAAACAACACATACCAACAGTGAAGTTTTGAGATGGGAACATCATGGTGTGAGGGTATTTTTCAGCATATGGCAGCAAGTGTCTTGAAGCTTCATCACAAACAAAGGCTTTTGTGCAAAATATTAATTAAATTTCAGTAAGTGTGTGCAATACTTTTTCTCTATTTCGTTACAAATCACTTAAGTTATGGACATCGGTGGTTTGATTTATTTGCCTGTGTGGATTGGATGGGTTGTTACCGACATCTGGTAAGAAATTCATTTCAATGGCATTTACTAAAATCAGTTACATGTTCAATACTTATTTCAGCCCTGTATATATGCTAGAAATGTATTATTCTGTAAACTCTATGTAATATACTGTATGTACAGATATCTCATGTTATATACAATTAACATGTGACTGGTAGAATATCTGGACATCATATGATATACACAGGATAAGTGACTGGTACATCATATACTATAACCACTATTTGTTGATGTGGAGTTGAAGTTTACATTGGTGACTTGGTTGATCAAGTATCTGAAAAAATACACAAAAAATATTCATAGACGTATGTGTGGCGCCCCTGAGGCTTCAGTCGCCACAGAATATGGCACCTAACATTGGGTGTAATGCTAAACCCCGTTCCCTTTTACATAGTTACATAGGTTGACAAAAGACCTAGGTCCATCCAGTTCAACCTTCCTCCACCAATTCGACATTTTGTCCCTAAGTCACTTGTAACCAACAATGTTGTGTGTACTGAGGAAATCATCCAGCCCTTTTTTAAAAGCTGTTATAGTATCTGCCATTACCTCCTGAGGAGGTCAGTCCAGGTTTCACCACATTACACACTAGGTTGCCCTGTTCCTACTGGGGACTAAACTAGGGTCGGTTGATAAAGGGGTCGCCGACAGAGTGGCATTTACAGGATGCCCTCAACTGGGGCTCCAGTCCCACTAGCTTAGGACCTGGGAGGGGTGAGGTGCAGCTAGTAGGGTGAGTCAGGAGCCAACAGAACAGTTAGAGAGTTCTCCAGCAGGAGAGGATGGGAGCAGTTGCATCTTACAGGTGCTCCGGTGGGAAGGAGGAGAGAGCTCACACGGTTGCCATAGGGAGAGTGAACTTGCTCCCTACGGAGTCGACACCACACAGGGTGGCAGGACCCTAGGAAAGATCATACTTCACATTGGATTTCCAGAATATGCCCGGATGGGGAAAGTGTCAATCTTCCCTGGCCACATAGCGCCTGAGCACAATGCCATAAAGGATCCGGAGCCTCGCTTCAAGCCGGACCCCACATCGGAACCGCAGCACCTGCAGATAGGGACAAGAGTACATCTCGTGAAATCCAGGGTCCCCTCGTAGGTTCAAGCCAGGGGATCTACAGACAGGCATTACAAGGAGAAACCCACTGAACACCAAACCCGACTGATCTCTAAAGGGATTTGGGTTAGATGGAGCCCATCATAGGAAGTGACCGGTATTACCTGAGTGAGCGGCATCGTACAAGTGAGTAAACAACCTGGATCCGCAACTATAGACTTGGACTCTTTATTACCCGTACTGCCACTCCCTGCTGCCATTACTACTCCCCTCATCATCCTCCCTGGGGCCCGTTCTACCTGTGGAGAGCAATCCCATCCCTGGCTGCTACTGCCATCTGCCCCGGAGGACACCGACAGCAGCGGCGGCCCATTCCCTGACCGCATACCCCAGGTGGCGTCACGACAACCACCTCACAACTACCTCCATCATCTCTTCTCTGCCATTTTCTGTACGCCACGGGGCAACGGAGGCAGGCTAGGCCGCCCGTGACCACGACACAAAAATATGTTTTTTTGAGGAGTGTAGAAAAGAACAGTGTACATTGCTTTACTACATATTTGAAAGCGTATATCTGGCTTAAAGTTTGTAATACGTACCCATGTATGACACCTGAGAAGTGCAAGAGCTCATAGGAACCGGTCCAAGTGCTGTCAGTTTTTTCCACAGGCCGTACTCACAGACAATATGGCTGAGTGAACACAGCCTATGAAGCAGCTGAACATAAACCTGTCACAAGGTTTTTCCTAATATAAAGTACGGCCACTACTTTTAAATTTGCTTTTACAGCATTATAGTAAGCTGCGTGTATGACCCCAAGCATAGCACAAATAAGGGCTTTTTTTTATATCCACAGCTGGCGACCAAGTCCGATGGGGACCTCTGGTCTTGATCTGGAGCCTTTTTTCTTCCTACAAGAGCCATTGCCTTTCCCTGCGTTGTGTAGCGGATGTGTCCTACGTCATCCACATGTGTTTCCCGACCTCGCTCCTGCACAGGCATACTTCTCTTTGATCTGGCAAGGGCTGGGTAAGGCTAAAGAGTGCTGATTACCCAGAAATAAAGCCGCCACATGCACACTGCAATACTTTCCTCAGCCTAATGGCGATGGCGATTGTAAGAAGAAGCTGCACTGGATCAAGACCAGAGATGCCCATCGGACCGTACCGCAATGGCGGTGGGTATAATAAAAGCTCTTTTTCTGTACTATGCAGAGGGGCTTGGGGAAATACATGCAGCTTACTAGATTACTGTAAAAGAAGTCTTAAAGGCGGTGGCTGTACTTTATATATCAGTAAAACCTAATGACAGATTCCTATTAAGAATGGGTTGCTATTCATGGGCCACTCCTGTGTACTTTCCCCCCATGCCAAAATTTGGCAGCCAGCCGCTGGCATGCAGTAATTGTTCTGAATGTAAATAAAGGGTGGGCCATAAATATGGATACACCCTGATGATATCACCTTACCGTTTGTGGCTTATTAGTACATGGGAGGGGCAAAACATTTGAGGCCGGGTCATGCCCATGGTGGCCATCTGCAAAGCAGCCATTTTTAATTCAACTTTTTTTTTTTTATCAGAGTGTATGCATCCATACTTATGGCCCACCTTATACATGTTCAGGACATTCTCTTTTTCTGACTCAAAAGGTTTGAAAAGATATAGAATTGTGCATAATCTTACTTGCAATGCCACGTCAGTCATCTACTTAGCAACCTCTCCCTGCAACCTTGCCCATGTAGGCATACCGACTCAATAGCTAAAAGTCTGTGCCCTTGAACATGTTAAAAATATAAAAACAGTGATAAATGGCATCCAATTCCACTACATTTTCATGACTTCCATCATTGTAATCTCAAAAGTTTCCATATTGGGGGAACAGACGACATAAATGTTTATATCTGTGGAGGAGACATTAAAAAAAATCGTTTCTAAAGATAGAAACTAAATAGATTGTGCTTTTAGATCTAAAATTCTCTAATGGACTCATTGAGTACATTAGTTATAATTAGTGATGAGCGATTTTTGTTACTCGCACGAATAGTACAGTGTTCATGTTATTCGTTTCTCGTTGAGTATTTTGGTCCTTAGCAGGGCAATACTGATATGTGTCTGCCAAAAAGTAAAATATAACTTTTATTAATGACTAACAATAAAAAGCACACTGACAGACAAACAAATAAGCTGTAATGAAACATGCAGTGTCACAAAGTGAATTCTCATAGGAGAAATAACCGGGGGGGGGGGGGGGGGGGAACCAATTACAGTTATTAATCAATAAACTGTTATTATGCGGTCATAAACCTCCCAAAAGAATTCAGGGGGAGATATAGCTTAATTCAAAGCACACATAGCAGAGAAAAACACGTTCATGAGTGTAGCCTAAGGGTATGTGCGCACTAGGCGTTTTTTTCACGCTGCGTTTTTTTGTGCGCTTTTGTCTCAAAAAACGCACCCGCAGCTAAAAAAACGCGACAAAAACGCATGCGTTTTTACCGCGATGTGGTGCGATTTTTGCTGCGTTTTTGCTCACTGCGTTTTTAATCAGTGCACAATGCCATTAAAGATGGTTGATGAAAAGAAAAAAAAAAAGGTCTGATGTCATTTCCTTCTTCAAAATGTTCATTGTATGGAGGAGAGCAGACAGCTGCAGAACTAGTGTATGCAGGAGAGCAGACAGCAGCTGCAGAACTACAAGGCTCAGCATCCTCCATCCAGGACTGTATGCAGGAGTTTTTTGCCCAAAAAGAAAAAAAAAATGACATGGGTTTCGCTATATTTTTGTATGCTAGCCAGGTACAGCAGGCAGGTACAGGCTGCCCCCAATCCCCAGCTGCCTATTTGTACCCGGCTGGGAATCAAAAATATAGGGAAGCCCTTTTTTTTTTTTTATTTCATGAATTTCAAGAAATAATTTAAAAAAAATGACATAGGCTTCGCCCAATTTTTGAGTCCAGCCAGGTACAACTAGGCAGCTGGGGATTGGAATCCGCAGTGCAGAGTGCCCAAGCTTTCTGGGCACCCCCGCTGCGAATTGCAGTCCGCAGCCGCCCCAGAAAATGGCGCTTTCATAGAAGCGACATCTTCTGGCGCTGTATCCAACTCTTCCAGCTACCCTGGTGACTGTGGCTCGCTGGGTAATAATGGAGTTAGGGCTAGCTGTATATTATCAGCTGGCCCTAAGCCCGAAATTCATGGTGTCACGCCAATATTAGACATGGCCACCATGAATTTCTAGTAAAGATAAAAAATAAACAAAACACAACACAGAAAAATATTTTTATTAGAAATAAAACACAACACAATTAGTGACTCCATCTTTATTGAAATAAAGACCCCCCCCCCCTCCGCAGTAATCCTGGGTCAAGGGTCCCTCGCCGTCCAATCCGGATCCAATATCATCTGATCGGTTTGCTGGAAGGCAAAGCGATCAGATGATGTGTCAGGTTAAAGGACGTGAATCACATCACACATCAGCTGATTGTATAAAAGCCAATTATACAATCAGCTGAAGTATAAAAAAAAATAAAAAATAAATAAATACTCACGTCTGTGCTGATTACCGGCAGCTCCTGGAGCTATCGGATGAGAGTCTGATCCTGTCCCATCGCTGCAGGAGCTGCCGGTAATCAGCTGATGAAGTCTCCTGACGGCAGGATCAGCTGATAGCCGGCCGGGCGCGAAAAAGCCGGCGACACCGCGAGAATTACGATCAGCTGATGCGTCAGGTGACTGCATCAAGTGATCCACCGCCAGGTCCTGCAAGCTTCGTACGTGCCCCGGGGAGACTGCACACAGCCAAAGCGGCGGTACCGGGACAGGAGCTGGGAGCGGGCATGGCACCGGGACCCTGCAGACAGGTGAGTATATATGACATTTTTTTTTTCTACTGTTCACTTTTGTTTTCGCCGCTGCCTCCACCTCCCGCCCAGACATGGCGCCGCACGGAGCTGACATGGCACCGGGCGGGTTGTGGATGCAGCGGTGATGGTACCGGGAGGATTCATGCTTCTGTGTTTACCAACAGAAGGAATCCTCTTCCTCTACACGTCACTTTACTGCCCACCCCTTGCGTTTATAGCTGCGTTTTAGTCATAGAAACGCAGCTATATGCGTTTTTCATTGCGTTGTTGAACATCTCATTGAACTCAATGGGTGAAAAACGCAGTGAAAAACGCAGAAATAATTGACATGCTGCATTTTTGTGGTCACCACAAAAACGCAGCTACAAAAAAACGCTGTGTGCGGACAGCATTTCTGAAAACCCATAGACATTGCTGGGGAAGCAATGTCACTGCGTTTTCAGCACAAAAACGCGGTAAAAATCGCCGCTAAAAACGCAGCAAAAACGCCTAGTGCGCACAAGGCCTAAACAACCCATCCCGCTCAAAGCCTGAATAAAGGCAGTCTGTAGGCAGGAACAATGTATGAGTGAGAACATGTCCCTATAAAAATGATAAGGCCAAATGAAGAGCTATACACATAGAATGTATCCTATGGTTAATAAAATACACCGCCCGGATGTTTCTGTATTTGCCCAGCATTATTCATGAGTAAGATCTAACTGCTCTACTGGCTACTGTCTCTCCCCTGATGAGTGTAACAAATTGTGTCGGGAGGTCCAGGAGCTTTGATGACTGAAGTCAAAGGGTTGCCACCAAGGAGAGTATGGTGTGGTAATAATATTTGAACTCCCCCTCTACTTTATGGTGACCTTTTTCTCTTACTGCTTATTGTGCATATCATCCCTATGGTTGTTATTGTCCTCTCTGTTGGGAGTTTCTATGGGATTTGGTTGTGATAAAGATACGACTGTTACCCCCCTCCTATATCCTAGATGGACATCTTAAATATTTAATTAGATTTTTTTCCCTTTGGTTTTTTCTCTTTGGGACACTGCCTGTTTCATTACAGCTTATTTGTTTGTCTGTCAGTGTGCTTATTATTCATTAATAAAAGTTATATTTTACTTTGTTTTTGGCACCCACATATTAGTATTGCCCTGCTATTTGTATCATACATTTTGGGTAATCTTAGACCATATTGATTATTTTTGTATTTTTCTCCTTGCCTCGTGATTTTCGAGTCTCCTCCCCGCATATTTGTTGACTGATTTTCAGCCTCTATTCATGCGATGTTTGCTTCCCAATCACAGTAATACCACAGCCATCTTTGCTACTGGTGTGACGCCCTGGCAAAACCAGGTAGTCACAGGGTTAATCCTCCTTGGTAACCTGATCCCACTGGTATAGCAAGGCAACCGCACCCTTCCCCCCAGTGTACTGATAAGAACAGAAGGGGAGGAGTTTTAGGGAGTGAGATGTAGTAGGGAGAGGAGAGCAGTCGGGAGTTGTAGCTCTCGGGATGCTGCTAAAAGAGAGGTGAAGACCCCGATAGTAAAGTGTGCTCCAGGAGTGCCGGGACAGGCTGTGCGTGAGGAAGGGACCTGAGGTGATCGGGACAGGGTAGTGGCCCGCCGATACCGAGAGAGGGCCCGGATCACCGCCGGGGAGTGGGCTCCCCGTTCCCGGCCGAGGAGGAGAACAGAGAAGGAGAGGGAGGACCTTGCTGTACTGCAGGTGGGATCCGAATAACACCCGCCGAGGACCTACGTTCACCGGCAGTTCCTGGATAAATACAAACTCTGTGTGTGTTATTCTCAAGGTGACAGTGAGTACCGCCCACCATCCCCCAGTCCAACCTGCGCCATCACTCCCGGCACTATCTCACCAGGCCTCGGGGCACCCATCCCCACCCTCGTGGGCGAGGAGCGCTGCTCGAGCCCCGGGTCCGGCTCCTCTCGAGCCACCAAAGAGAAGGTACCGGACCCGAGCGTGATCCCCCCGAGCAGCCCCCGGGACGGAGGACTGGCCCCCGCCCGCGACTCTGGCATTATGGGAGGCGCAGTGGAAAAAATGACTTGTAGTCATTAAAGCAGTAGAATTATGCTTAGCGAGTTTATCCATTGCTGTCACACTACTTCTGGTCCGATCATTAAAGTTCATGAATATGCACTGTTTCCCCCGCCCACTCTCTGTAACAGTGTTGGTGATTTGTTGCAGTCCTGCTACCCCCACCCACTCTCTGTGCCAGCGTCTGTGATTGGTTGCCATCACACTATCTGTCTGGGTCCCTAACGTGGACTAAAAATAAGTAAATAATTGTAAAAAAATGATGTATGGTTCCTCATATTTTCATACACGGCACAAATAAAGCAGATGGCTACATGCTGCAGCACCCAGCTGTGTGCGTTATCTTGGCAGTATATGATAATATGAGGAACACCATGCGTTTTTGAATTATTTAAATAAATAAATTGAAAAAATCGTTGTGACATTTCCCCCAATTTTGATACCCAGCCAAGATAATATAGTTGTATATTATGTAATATATGTAAATATTGATTTCTTTATTTCTCACTTCACAGCGACTATACATGATAAAGGCCGTTGGGCCGAAACGTCCACCATCTTTTGTCGCCATCAAATAAATAATCACTTTTTTGCAAAGAAAAAAACTTTTTGTCTTCATTTTATCAACAAGAGAGTGCAGTGTCTATTATATAATATGTTCTGGGACTATTGACCCCACACTAGCACCTCTAATGAAACCATACTCTAGCTGAGTGCACACCAATACCCTATAACTCTGACAGCCAAGATAAAGTGGCTAGTATTCTCAGGCAGGGGAGTTCCATGGTTATTGGGCCCCCTCAGGATAAAAATAGCAGCCCGCAACCGCCCAAGAATTGGTGTGTCCATTAGAGTAATTTGTGGGCTATAGTAACATTTTTTGCGAAAAAGTTAGATTCATTTTTTCCTTCCATATTGCTTTTTTTTATTTTCCTGTGAAGCATGTAAAAGGTTATAAACTGGTGGAAACGGGCTTGAGTGGTGAACGAGCTAAAATAGTCTCTTTCTATGAGGCCTGCAGTATCAAATTGGATTCCTGATGAAGCCACAAAACCGGGAATCAGAGACTCCTAATTGCCAGGGTGTGAGGACCATTGGGGATCACTATCTGTCGGCATTCCTCATCGGAAGTCCGGGGGCGTCTAGGTGGGGGTTCATTCTCACTAGAGGAGTTAGAAGAGGAGGTGGAAACACAGAGGAATATTGAATCCTCTCCCTCACTCTGTCAGATGCATGCGTGTGCCTCAGCTGAATACACTGTTTGGGATGAATGGCACTTTTTTTTTCATGGCTTCTTTGTGTGTTTGTAGCGTTTTCACGTGTGTTGTGTAACCAAATTTTATTCAGATGTGTTTATATAGTAAACGAAAAATAAAAGAAGAAAAAAATTAGAAGAAAGGAAGAGAACTGAAAAATATATAAGAACATTAAAGTGTATAATGCTGTAATTGAATGTTAATAAAGACCGTTATTGAACTCCTGCAACTGACCTGCTGTAACAGTATATCTATAGAGCAGTAGGAAAATATCGGTAATAAAATAATGCCTACAATAATTGTCCAGTACATTTCTAAACTAAATTAAAATGTAAAAATGACTAACCATGGTAGGAAAAACGTGTTATAATTGCTCTAGAAACCTACACAAATTATAGGGAAGAAGACAGACTTCAGTAAAAGCAGTTACTGAGCGCCCACAACTTACAAAAAGGGGAGGTTTACGCCATTGTTTTCTCCACATTCGAGAAAACCAGTCCAATGAGTATGAACAGGGTTGCATCAGTTTTTCCTCAGAGTTGGAGAGGAAAAAAATCTCCATGTTTTACATTCTGCCAGACCGCGAAAATCGGTCAGATGTCATCAAAATGCAGTTCTGATTATTGCCACGGACACACAGACTTAGGCCTGTTTCACACGTCAGTGAAAATCACGGATGTTTTTCACTGACATGTAAAAAACGCATATGTCCCTCCATGTTCGGTGTTCGGTGATGCATTCAACGTGGGTTGTCCGTGTGCAATCCGTGATCCGTGCTCCGTCATCCGTGATTGCACATGGAGATATACTCACCTGTCCTGTTGCTGCTGTCCATGGTGCTGAAGTCTCCAGCTCTGTAGCATCTGCCTGCCACTGTCTCTAGTTTCTGCAGCTTCTTCTGGGTCCGTCTCTGGCTGCATAAATGAATATGCATACCATAATGAGACAGCCAGGAAAAAGCTGAAAGCACAGGCTGAACACAGCGTCGCTGGAGAAGGTGAGTTGAAAATGTTTTTTATTTTCAATGTCCATGTTTTTCTGGTACGTGTTTCACAGATCATACCACTGTGTGGTCCGTGGAACATCAGTGATGCCAGAAAAACGGACATGTCTCCTTGCGGCAATCACAGACATGCGTGTACACCGCACGGAGACACGGTCAGTGAGAAATCACTGATGTGTGCGCAGACTAATTGATTATAATGGGTCTGCGTATGCCCATATTTCTGGTACGTATAAACACTAGCACATACGTACCAGAATCACTGATGTCTAAAATAGGCCTTACATTGCCTATTTTGATCCCACACTTGGATCAAAATCTGACATGTCACCGATTTTTTTTTTTTTTTTCCATGCTGACCACTCGTTATGAGGAAAAAAAATCAGACATGTGCATAGCCCCATAGAACATCAAAAATACGAGTGCTGTATGTGAAAGCAGTTCTGTGAAAGTTTTTTTATTGTAGTTGATAAGTTTTACATGCATGTAGTAATGTGTTGTGTTTTTCTTTTTTTTTTAATCTGCAGTGAGGTGTTTCCTTCGGATTCTTCTACATCTGGTATGATTACATCTGTGACTTTATATTTTATTCACAATTTGTTTTATAGATTTTGGAAAAGGTACATGTAAAAATGTTCTAACATTAACAATAAAATCATAAAAGAGCATGGATCAGGGATGAGCAATTATTTTTCCAAAGGGCCTATATGAGAGACTAGCATTGCGTTAAATTTGCAGACCACCACAGGTATGGTTTTAGCATATAAAGATCTCTAAATTATGGATAAAAAAAAATATTAAAAAATAATTCTAACGCAAACAGTCCCATTCTCACACCACATAAAAATACCCAATTAAAGGGCCAAAGCTCTCATTGAGCCCAATTGGAGTCCTTGTGTCCAATCTATAAATTCAGTGACTCAAGTTGCGCAAGGGCCTTAAATAGGTTACCACCTCTAACCTCTGATCTATGGCCTTTATAATTAATTTGCTTGAGTCAGATTTATGGTACAATTGGAAATGTTTTGGTAGGGTTTTTAGGTGTTCCATCTCATGTAGAGTCTTTGTTTTCTCAATGTCCCTGATGTGCTCACGGACTCCCACCTGTAAATCCCTTGTGGTCATCCCTATGTAGACTTTCTGGCATGGACACTGGGAGTAATATATCACGCCCTTAGAAGCACAAGTATGTTGGTGATTTTTTTGTAAGTTTGTGTTCCTTCTGATTTTTTTTAAAGGTAACCTGTCACCAGATTTGGACACTACCACTGAGTCCTTTTTTGCAGCATTCCACAATACTGTATATAAGAGCCCAGAGAGTGCTGTATAATGTAAAAAATATTTTTTTAATAACTGGAGGGAGGGGGGGGCGGTCTGGTCTGATGGGTGTCGCTGCTGTCCAAGCCCGGCACTTCCTTTCTCCGGTCCGACGCCTGCTCTCTGCTGCGATCTCTGTCCTTCTTTCAAGCCCAGTTTTGATGACGCGTCTACATCATCCAAAAAAGACGACATTGCGGTCCTGCCCAGGCGCACTTTGATCTGCCCTACTGAGGCAGATCAAAGTACTATAATACGTAGGTGTGAGGGAAGGTTAATGACTGCTGTTATTATCCCCTTATTGCCCCAATTGCTACTGCACCAGGGCATTCGGAAAGAGTTGGGTAAAGTGTCGGGATTGTCACATCTAATGGATGTGACAGTCCTGGATGGCTGCGGACTTCTTTTTTTAGGCTTGCGGGGGGGCACAATAACCATGGACCGACCCATCCTGAGAATACCAGCTCCAAGCTGTCGGTTAATCATGACTGGGTATCAAAATGGGCGGGGAAAGGACCGCAGAACATTTTTTTTAAAAAATATTTATTTAAATATTTTTTATTTTTAAAAGCGCATGCGGTTCCTTTAATTTTGATACACAGCCAAGATAACGTGCAAAGTTGGGGACTGCAGCCTGCAGCTGTATGCCTTGTCCTTGTTGGGACGACCCTACGCCATTTTTTTAAATTTATTTTTACACCAATCTAGATGTAGACAGCATGTGCATCTAGATTGAAAGCTGTCTTTTAAGGGTGCTTTACATGCTGCGACATCGCTAGCGATCTCGTTAGCGATGTAACACACCAGATCGCACATACGATCTGCTGAGATCGCACATAGGTCATTTTTGTAGCGCCGGTCACATGTGCGATCTCGGCAGATCGTATGTGATCTGGCGTGTTACATCGCTAACGAGATCGCTAGCGATGTCGCAGCGTGTAAAGCACCCTTTACAGTATGAGTCCGTCCATCACTAATCCATAGACAAACAAAAAGTGCATAGTGTTCATATTGTTGTGTAAACAGAAATATGATATGTAAAATTAAACATGACATGCCATAAGGCAAGCAAAATCAAGAAATTCAAAAAACTAAATTATTGAGTAAATGTATTAAATATTAGTTGTATCCTAACTATAATTAAATTGTTGTACAATGTTGTTCTCCACTTTTCTTAGATAATCTTTTTTCTTATTTTCTCATAGGCACTTCATTCAGGGAAAAGACCCAATCAAAGTCAACATCTAAGTCACTGAGCGGGTCGCGTGAAGTACCTCAAAATTTGCAGACCACCTCAGGTATGGTTTTAGCAAATACAGATCTCTAAATTATGGATAAAAAAACTATTAAAAATAATTTTAACACAAACAGTCCCATTCTCACACCACATAAAAATACCCAATTAAAGAAAGCAGCCAAAGCTCTCATTGAGCCCAATAGGAGTCCTTGTGTCCAATCTATAAATAAAGTGACTCAAGTTGCGCAAGGGCCTTAAATAGGTTACCACCTCTAACCTCTGATCTATGGCCTTTATAATTAATTTGCTTGAGTCAGATTCATGGTACAATTGGAAATGTTTTGGTAGGGATTTTAGGTGTTCCGTCTCATGCAGAGTCTTTGTTTTCTCAATGTCCCTGATGTGCTCACGGACTCCCACCTTTAACCCCCTAACCCCTGGATGTTTTTTCTGTGTTTGTTTTTTGATTCCCTTCTTTCAAAAGCTGTAACTTATTTTTCTGCCAATTTTGCCATGTGAGAGCTTGTTTTTTGCGGGACGTATTGATCTTTTAAATAAAACCATGAGTTTTACCATATATTATACTGGAAAACTGCAAAAAATTTCCAAGTACTGAAAAGTTGCAAAAAAGTGCGATTGTACAACTGTTTGTGGGGTACGTTATTCACCATGTTCATTGTATGGTAAAACTGATGTGTGGGTGTGATGCTTCAGGTCAGTACGAGTTCGTAGATACCAAACATGAATAGGTTTACTTTAATCTAAGTGATTAAAATATTTTAAAGTTTGTCCCAAAAAAAGTGGTCCACTTTTTGCGCTATTTTCTGTGATTCGTAGTGTTCTCATTATTCGGAATATGGGCACTTTGATGGCTTATTTCTTGCGCCTCGTGCTGATGTTTTTAACGGTAGCATTTTTGCGCAGATGCTACGATTTTGACCCCCTTTCATTGCATTTTGCTGAAAATTTGCGACAACCAAAAAAACTTGTTTGGCCTTTTGAAGGGTTTTTTTTTGCCGCTACGCCGTTTACCTATCAGATTAATTGATTTTATATTTTGATAAATTGGGGATTTATGAACTCGGCGATTCCAAATAAGTGTATATTTTTTATTTTTTTAACCCTTTGATTTTCAGTGGGGCAAATGGGGAGTGATTTATACTTTTAATTGTTTTTTTTAGGTTTTTAATTTTTTTTTTTATTTTTTAAAACTTATTTTTTAACTTTTTTTTTTTTAATTGACCCCCTAGTGGACTATAAGGATTAGCCGTCTGATCGCTTTTTCATTTCTGCTGGTCAGAAATGTAGAGTTTCTGGCACAGATAATGGGCGTAATAAATCACACCCTTAGAAGCACAAGTATGTTGGTGATTTATTTTGTAAGTTTGTGTTCCTCCGATTTTTTTAATGGGAACCTGTCACCAGATTTAGGGACTATAAGCTGAGGCCAATACCACTGAGTTCTTTTATACAACATTCTTGAATACTGTATATAAGAGCCAAGGCCGCTCTGTATAATGCAAAAAACACTTTTATAATACTCACCTAGGGGGCAGTCTTGTCTGATTGGTGTTTATGCTCTCCAGTGCGGCGCCTTCTCTTTCCCGTCCGAAACCTCCTCTCTGCTGCGATATTCAACCTCCTTCTTCCCAGTCCAGTGTGGATGATGCATCTACATCATCCACACAAGCCGACATTGTGGTCCTGCGCAGGCGCACTTTGATCTGCCCTGCTGAGGGCAGATCAAAGTACTGTAATGCACAGGCGCGAGGAAAGGTTAATGACTGCGGTTATTCACCCCTTATTACCCCAATTGCCACTGCACCAGGGCAATCGGAAACAGTTGAGTAAAATGCCGGCATTGTCACATCTAATGGATGTGACAGTCCTGGGTGGCTGCAGGCTGCTATTTTTAGGCTGGGGGGGGCACAATAAGCATGGGCCAACCCATCCTGAGAATACCAGCTCTCAGCTGTCCGCTTATCATGACTGGGTATCAAAATGGGGGGGAGGAAAAACCGCAGACTATTTTTTAAAAATTATTTTTTTAAATATTTTTTATTTTTAAAAGCTGCATGCGGTTCCTTTTATTTTGATACACAGCCAACATAACGTGCAAAATTGGGGGCTGCAGCCTGCAGCTGTAAGCTTTGTCCTGGCTGGGTATCATAATATGGGACGACCCAACTCCAATTTTTTAAATTTATTTGTTTTTACACCAATCTAGATGCAGACAGTGTGTGTGATTGAGAGCAGTCAGTCACGCTGTCAAACATAGATGGGGGCTCTGTCTGACTGCAACCAATCACAGACGTGAAGACGGCTGGTGGGTGGGGGCAGCAGTACATATGGATTAGCGATAATGAGCGACCCCAGAAGCAGTTACAGCCGCGTGGGAGACTCGGTAAGTATAACGCGCCCTCTTTTTCCTTACTTTCTATAATTTTTCTTTCTTTTTTTAATTTCCCAAGTTTCCAGATCATTATCCGGCATTCCCTGAGAATTTCAGGCCCAGGTCCGGCACTCGGGTATTTTTGAAACCGCATGGATCCAGACTTTTATAGTCTGGGTCCGTCCATCAGTAGTCAATAGGCAAACAAAAAGTGCATAGTGCTCATGTTGTTGTGTAAACAGAAATATGATATGCAAAATTAAAAATGACATGCCATAAGGCAAGAAAAATCAAGAAATGCAAAAAACTAAATTATTGAGTAAATGTATTAAAAATTAGTTGTATCCTAACTATAATTAAATTGTTGTACAATGTTTTTCTCCACTTTTCTTAGATAATATATTTTCTTATTTCTTTAACGTTCCTTTGGGAGACCCAGACCTTGGGTGTATAGCTCCTGCCTCCGGAGGACACACAAAGTACTACACCTAAAAGGTGTAGCTCCTCCCTCTGAGCCTATACACCCCCTGGTGAACCAGTCACAACCAGTTTTTCGCTTTGTGTTCAGGAGGCATACATCCACACATGCGTTCTCATATGATTTTTTCCTTTTTTTCCTTTTTTTGGAAGAAGATTGAAGAAATGCGGGTCCGCGTCTGGACTCCCGGCATGTCCCTTCTCACCCCACTGTGTCGGTGGTTTTGTAAGGTTGATTTCCAAGGCTGGAGCCTTACATGCCGTGCTCCTTCACCATCCCTCCTGGGCTCTGGATTGAAGTGTGAGCCAGCACGGTCTCCATGCCTGGCAGGAGACCGGTCTCCGGCCACAGCCCCTTGAGGACCCTGCTGGACCGGAGCACTCACCCCCAGGGACCTGGCCCTGCGTCTCAGCAGCTAAGTACCTTGAGACGTTCATATGTTGGGGGTCCCTGTCATTTATTGTGGGGGGAGAGTGTGTTTACTGTGTTTTTTAGCATTTCCGGCCGGTCCGCTAGCTTTTCGCTCGAGAACCGCGCCGATGGTGCCTGCGCGTCGGCCTCGCTGCTTAAATTTAGGCCCCGGCTTCGCCGGAGGCCTAGTTTCTGTTACCTGCCCTCGCATGTCACTCATGCTGAGGGACAGGCATGGCCCCTCCCGGTGGCCGTCCTGCACAGGGGAGGGACCCTCCTCACTGCTTGTGTGCGACTACCCCCCTGCAGGCCTCTATGGCCCTCCAGATTCCGCCCTTCCAACAGGGACGCCCCCCGTCCCGCCCCCTCTCTTCTCTCCGGTGGCCATTTTCTTGGGCAGGTTTCACTCTGTTCTGGCCCGTCCTGCACTCTGCATCCCTGCTGAGGTGCTGTGCATTGGGGGGTCCGGGCTTCGGGATCTGGAGGGCACACAACACCGCTTCCAACGGTCTGGTAAGCCACAGCCGGTCTCCGGTTGTGGACCTCTGCTATATTCTCCCTGGGATTCATTCCCTTTATAGAAGCTGTTTCTCCCCACTCAGGCAGCATGTCTCACACAAGGAGCAAGGCTCCAAAGCTTTATGCTGTATGTGCTGCATGTAAGCTTCCGCTGCCTGAAGCGAGCACCTATCCACATTGTGAGGTCTGCTCTAACTTGGAGGTGCCACGGCCTGGGGTCTCGGCCCCAGTGGTCTCTCAGGCTGCTCCTGCACATGTGGCTGAACCCCCGGCCTGGGTAGAGTCCTTTTCTAGGTCTATCTCCCAGTCATTTGCTGAGTCCATGGGACTTCTGTCCAGGACTTTGATGAATATGCATCAGCCCCCTTCACAGGGTGCCTCTAATGCTCTTGCTAAGGGGCCTTTAGGACTGGAGCTCACAGAGGATTCATCATCAGGGCACGGACCCCGTCCGTCTAAGAGGCTCCGCAGGGTTCCCTCTCCCTCCTCATCCCGTGGCTCTGATTCAAGGGCTGAGGACTCGCAGGATGAGGAGGATGCCTATACAGGGGGCTCGGAGGCTAACTCCATGTGCCCCATTGCTCCTTACGAGGGTGACTCAGAATTTAGTGACTTGATTGCTTCCATTAATTCTGTACTGGATCTCAATCCGCCAGTATCAGAGGAGCAACCCTCTCTGGCAGAAAAGCACCAGTTTACCTCGCCTAAGAGAGTAAAGAGTGTGTTCTTTAACCACTCCAGTTTTCAGGCCGCTGTGACCAAACCCAGGGCCTGTCCTGACAAACGCTTCCCAAAGCGTGGTTCTGATGACCGTTTTCCCTTTCCACCTGAGGTGGTCAAGGAGTGGGCTCACTCCCCAAAGGTAGACCCTCCGGTGTCTAGGCTCTCAGCCCGGACCGGTGTGTCGGTGGCTGATGGCACTTCCCTTAAGGATGCCACTGACCGTCAGATTGACCTTCTGGCCAAATCCGTGTATGAAGCGGTGGGGGCCGCGTTTTCTCCAACTTTTGCAGCAGTGTGGGCCCTCAAAGCCATCTCTGCTAGTCTGGAGGAGATGCATTCCCTCACCAGGGAATTTATGCCCGAGATGGTTGCCTTAACTTCTCAAGCTTCAGCTTTTTCTTCTCATGCCATGTCTGCCATGCTGGAGGCTTCTCACCGCGCTGCGGTGGCTTCGGCTAATTCCTTCGTTATCCGCAGGACCTTGAGGCTTCGAGAGTGGAAGGCAGATGCTTCTTCAAAGAAGTACCTTGCTGGGCTCCCTTTTGCTGGTTCCCGGCTGTTCGGTGAACAGCTGGATGAAATTATTAAAGAGGCTACTGGCGGGAAGAGTACTTCCATGCCACAAACCAAGACCAGGAAACCTGCCCAGGGTAGGATTCAGTCGAGGTTTCGCTCCTTTCGTTCCTCCAACTGGTCGTCCTCTAAGCCCTCCGCCTCGTCCGCTAACTCAGCCAAGAACCAGAAATCCAACTGGCGCTCCAGAGCGCGTCTGCAGAAGACCGCAGGAGGTCCTGCCACTAAGGCAGCCTCCTCGTGACTCTCTGTCCGATCCAGCCATGTCCTTAGTCGGTGGCAGGCTCTCCCACTTTGGCGACGCTTGGTTTCAACAAGTCTCCGATCAGTGGGTGAGAGATATCATCTCTCACGGCTACAGGATAGAATTTTCTTCCAGCCCGCCAAACATATTTTTTTTCTCAACTCCCCCTGCTCCAGGGCCGCACCTTTTCACAGGCCGTGGCAGCCTTGCAGGCCAACGGAGTAATTGTACCAGTTCCCGCCCGGGAACGGTTCAGAGGTTTCTACTCAAACCTCTTCCTAGTTCCCAAAAAGAACGGTACCTTCAGGCCCATCCTGGATCTCAAGCTTCTCAACAAGCATGTTCGGGTGCAGCACTTCGCATGGAGTCCCTGCGATCAGTCATTGCCTCAATGACCCAAGGGGATTTCCTGGCGTCCATCGACATCAGAGATGCATATCTGCATGTGCCCATTGCGGTTTCACACCAGCGTTGGCTACGCTTTGCAATAGGAGACGATCATTTCCAATTCGTGGCTCTCCCCTTCGGGTTAGCCACGGCCCCTCGGGTTTTCACCAAGGTCATGGCAGCTGTGATTGCGGTTCTGCACCTTCAGGGGTTGGCAGTGCTCCCCTACCTGGACGACCTTCTAGTCAAAGCGCCATCCAGCGCAGACTGTCAGCGGAGTGTCTCACTCACTCTCAGCACTCTAGCCCAATTCGGGTGGCTTGTCAATCTTCCCAAATCCACTCTGACTCCGACCCAGAGTCTCACGTACCTAGGGATGCAGTTCGAGACTCTGCCGGCACTTGTGAAGTTGCCCTTAGACAAACAGCTGTCACTCCAGTTGGCGGTGCGCTCTCTCCTGAGGCCCCGCCGTTATACCCTCAGGCGTCTGATGCAGGTGCTGGGTCAAATGGTGGCGTCCATGGAGGCTGTTCCCTTTGCCCAGTTCCATCTGCGCCCCCTGCAGCTGGACATTCTCCGCTGTTGGGACAAGCGGCCTTCCTCCTTACACAAGTCAGTGGCTCTGTCGCCACGGACCAAGAGCTCTCTTCAGTGGTGGCTTCGGCCCCTCTCCCTGTCCCAAGGGCGCTCCTTCCTGGCCCCGTCCTGGGTGATTCTCACCACGGATTCCAGTCTATCCGGCTGGGGAGCGGTATGTCTCCACCACAGAGCACAGGGCACTTGGACTCCGTCCGAGTCAGCCCTTTTAATCAATGTGCTGGAAATCAGAGCCGTACTTCTAGCTGTCCTAGCATTTCACCATCTGCTGGCGGGCATGCACATTCGAGTCCAGTCAGACAACGCGACAGCGGTTGCCTACATCAACCATCAAGGCGGGACACGCAGCCGCCTGGCAATGATGGAGGTACAACGCATTCTTCAATGGGCGGAGGACTCCAGGTCCACCATATCCGCAGTCCACATCCCAGGCGTGGACAACTGGGAGGCAGATTATCTCAGCCGTCAAAGTGTGGACGGTGGCGAGTGGTCCCTGCACCCGGCAGTATTTCAGTCGATCTGCCGCAAATGGGGCACTCCGGACGTGGACCTAATGGCATCCCGTCACAACAACAAAGTTCCTGTCTACGTGGCTCGTTCCCACGATCCTCAGGCCTTCGCTGCGGACGCTCTGGTTCAGGACTGGTCCCAGTTTCGTCTGTCCTACGTGTTTCCCCCTCTAGCCCTCCTGCCCAGAGTCCTGCGCAAGATCAGAATGGAGGGTCGTCGAGTCATCTTCATTGCACCGGACTGGCCCAGGCGAGCTTGGTATCCGGACCTGCTCCATCTGTCCGTAGAGATGTCGTGGCCTCTCCCGGACCGTCCAGACCTACTCTCGCAAGGTCCGTTCTTCCCCCCGAATTCTGCGGCCCTCAAATTGATGGCGTGGCTCTTGAGTCCTGGATTTTGACGGCTTCTGGTATTCCCCCTGAAGTCATCTCCACTATGACTCGGGCCCGTAAGTCTTCATCCGCTAAGATCTATCACAGGACTTGGAAAATTTTCCTGTCCTGGTGTCGCTCTACCGGCCATTCTCCTTGGCCATTCTCCTTGCCGACCCTTCTGTCTTTTCTACAGTCCAGTCTGCAGCTAGGTCTGTCCCTCAACTCTCTCAAGGAACAGGTTTCGGCCCTGTCAGTCCTGTTCCAGCGGCGTCTCGCTCGGCTGGCTCAGGTCCGCACCTTCATGCAGGGCGCGTCTCACATCATCCCGCCTTACCGGCGGCCCTTGGACCCCTGGGACCTTAACTTGGTTCTCACGGTCTTGCAGAAACCCCCCTTTGAGCCCCTTAGGGAGGTTTCTTTGTATCGTCTCTCACAGAAAGTGGCCTTTCTGGTTGCTATAACTTCTCTCAGGAGAGTTTCTGATTTGGCTGCGCTCTCCTCGGAGTCACCCTTTTTAGTCTTTCATCAAGACAAGGTGGTTCTCCGTCCGACTCCGGACTTTCTTCCTAAGGTGGTTTCTCCCTTCCACCTTAACCAGGACATTACCTTACCTTCCTTCTGTCCGGCCCCTGTTCATCGCTTTGAAAAAGCTCTACATACTCTAGATCTGGTGCGTGCTCTCCGGATCTATGTGTCTCGCACCGCTGCGCTTAGGCGGTGTACCTCTCTTTTTGTGCTAACCACAGGTCGGCGCAAGGGCCTCCCTGCTTCTAAGCCGACCTTAGCCCGTTAGATTAGGTCGACCATTTTGGACGCCTACCAAAGTTCGCAGGCTCCTCCCCCGCCGGGGATCAAAGCGCACTCGACCAGGGCTGTCGGTGCCTCTTGGGCTTTTCGGCACCAGGCTACGGCTCAGCAAGTCTGTCAGGCTGCCACTTGGGCTAGCCTGCATACCTTCTCGAAGCACTACCAAGTGCATGCTCATGCTTTGGCAGATGCGAGCTTGGGCAGACGCATCCTTCAGGCGGCGGTCGCCCATTTGTGAAGTTAGGTTTCTGCCTACTTCTTAGTTTTTTTGTTTATTTCCCACCCTGGGACTGCTTTGGAACGTCCCAAGGTCTGGGTCACCCAAAGGCACGTTAAAGAAAAAGAGAATTTTGTTTACTTACCGTAAATTCTTTTTCTTATAGTTCCGTCTTGGGAGACCCAGCACCCTCCCCGTTGCCTGTTGGCAATTTCCTTGTTCCGTGTGTTTTCACATGCTGTTGTCATGAACAGAGTCTCCGGTTGTTCCGGCTCTTGCTCTGTTCTACTTGTGGGTGGCTATTCTCCTTCAGCTTTTGCACTAAACTGGTTATGACTGGTTCACCAGGGGGTGTATAGGCTCAGAGGGAGGAGCTATACCTTTTAGGTGTAGTACTTTGTGTGTCCTCCGGAGGCAGAAGCTATACACCCAAGGTCTGGGTCTCCCAAGACGGAACTATAAGAAAAAGAATTTACGGTAAGTAAACAAAATTCTCTTTTTTCTCATAGGCACTTCATTCAGGGAAAAGACCCAATCAAAGTCAACATCTAAGTCACTGAGTGGATCGAGTGAAGTATCTCAAAATTTGCAGACCACCACAGGTATGGTTTTAGCATATAGAGATCTCTAAATTATGAATAAAAAAACAATTAAAAATAATTTTAACACAAACAGTCCCATTCTCACACCACATAAAAATACCCAATTAAAGAAAGCAGCCAAAGCTCTCATTGAGCCCAATAGGAGTCCTTGTGTCTAATCTATAAATCCAATGACTCAAGCTGCGCAAGGGCCTTAAATAGGTTACCACCTCTAACCTCTGATCTATGGCCTATATAATTAATTTGCTTGAGTCAGATTTATGGTACAATTGGAAATGTTTTGGTAGAGTTTTTAGGTGTAATAAATCATGCCCTTAGAAGCACAATTATGTTGGTAATTTATTTTGTAAGTTTGTGTTCCTTCCAATTTTTTAATGGGAACCTGTCACCAGATTTGGGGACTATAAGCTGCGGCCAATACCACTTTATTCCAAAATACTGTATATAAGAGCCCGGGACGCTCTGTATAACGTAAAAAACACTTTTATATTACTCACCCAGGGGGCGGTCCGGTCCAATGGGTGTTGCTGCTCTCCAGTGTGGCGCCTCCTCTCTGATGTAATCTTCGGCCTCCTTCTTCCCAGTCCAGTGTGGATGATGCGTCTACGTCATCCATAGAGTTGAGCGCGGTTCGAGGTTCGCCAATTTCATGTTCAAGTGATTTTGGGGGTTGTTCTAGATCGAACTAGAACTCGAGCTTTTTGCTAAAAGTTCGGCAGCTCGAGTTACGTCCGAGAACGGTTCGATCGCCATAAACGTGGCTTTTCACAGTAAGGCTATGTGCACATGTTGCTATCTGCATGTCTCCTGCGTCCCCAGCACAATCCCTCTCCCTTTCCTACTCACCGATCAAGGACGTCTCGCTCCCCTGCTGTCACAAATCTGCGGTGTCTTTTGCTCTTTAGAAAATGGCTGCTGCTTCATTAGTTAATTAGTTATTCTGTGATTTCCCCACCCACCAGCGCCTATGATTGGTTGCAGTCAGACACGTCCCCAAGCTGAGTGACAGCTGTCTCACTGCAACCAATCACAGCCGCCGGTGGGCGGGTCTATATCGTGCAGTAAAATAAATAAATAAATAAAAAAAAAATGCGTTCCCCCCATATTTGATACCAGCCAGGATAAAGCCACACGGCTGGAGGCTGGTATTGTCAGGATGTAGAGCGCCACGGTATGGGGAGCCCTCCAGTCTAACAATATCACCCTGCAGCCGCCCACAATTGCCGCATCCATTAGGTGTGACAGTCCTGCGGGACTCTTTCCGGCTCAACCCGAATTGCCCTGGTGCGGTGGCAATTGGGGTAATAATGAGTTTAATCATGGCAGGCGTCTCCCCGAGATACCTTTCATGATTATTTCAAATCTGTTTTATTATTAAGTTTATAAATCAAGCATACATCTTGAACATTTATAAAGATTATAAAACATAAACAGTGATCTCTCAGTTTCGGAATGACAAAAATAACATCACATTGTAGATTTCATTGGAACTCTATAAGCTATCCTTATGCTAACACTCCATGACAAACCATACACTAGAAATCAGAGTTCCAGCTAAACATGTCTTCCTGATAATTGACAAGACCACTCTCAGCATAAAACAATCCCCTTTTAAGTTATTGAATAAACATTTAAGAAAAAGTAGAAAACTAGAAAAAAAAAAAAAAAGAACAGATATAAGCTTAGAAAAGAAGGAATCAAATAGAGTGAAGAAAGTAGGGTAAAGAGGGGGTGGGGGAAAAAGTGTGTGGGGAGAGGGGAAGACAAGGTATGTCACCATTTCTCATCCCAAATAACCTGCCAGACTCACCGTGAACTCAGGAGACTCCATGAACGTAATCCACGGTCCCCACACTGTGATAAATTTTTCCGTGAGCCCATTAAGTTCAGCTGTGAGTTCCTCCATTCTCTGGAGGTTTGCCATCTCCTCTACCCAGTCAGCTAACGTGGGGCATCTAGTCTGTTTCCAGTATCTGGGAATAATTATACGGGCTGCCGCTAAACAAAATCGCAGCAGGTCCCTCTTTTGTGACTTGAATGAACCTGGGAGGATAGAGAGGAGGGCCACCTGGGGAGATCTCTCCACCTCACCCCCACTCATCTTTTTATACAGAGAAAACACTGAGTCCCAGAATGGTTGCAATTTAGCACAGCTCCACCATATATGTAACATAGACCCTTTTTCTGTACCACATCTCCAGCACATGTCGGACACTGAGGGAAAGATAGCATGCAATTTGGTCGGGTATTGGTACCACCTTGTGAGAATTTTATAGTTTTTCTCTTGGGCGGCACAAGCCAGAGAAAGTTTGTGGGTCCACAGAAACGCCCTGCTCCATCTGTCCTCCGAAATGTCCTCTCCCAGTTCCTCTCCCCATCTATAGACAAATTTGGGTTTGTCCGACATGTCTCTCTGGTTCAGCATTTTATAAGTAAGAGAGATGACATGCCCAGGTGACGAACCCTGCAAGAACAATTTCTCAAATGGAGTAGGGGGGGTCCTCAACTTCCTCTCCCTGTCCTGGTTGGATAGAAACGATTTCAGCTGCATATATTCTATCCAGGAAACCTCTCTCCCTGTGGCCCGTAGAGATGCATAAGGGGGCAGGGTATTTCCCTGGAGCACATGAAAAAAACGAGTTTCCTCCACCCGAGCATATCCCAGAAATTTATTGGAATGAAGCCCAGGAGGGAACTCCTGGTTGCCAAAGAGGGGGGTAAGTGGACCCCTCCCCTGTGAGAGAGAACCCCTCTTAACCTCACCGTCCCACGTCCCCATCACTGTCCAAATAAACTCCATTCCCTTCTCTATCTGTGACCTACTCTCCTTTCCCATCCATGAGAGAAAGTGCAAAGGGACTCCCAATCCGTCCTGTTCGATCGCGACCCATTGTTTCGAGTTCCTATGGAAGTGCCAATCCATTATCCTCGTTAGAATAGTTGCCCTGTAGTATAACTGGAAATTTGGGAGCCCTGCCCCTCCATTATTTTTGTGTCTGGTAAGAGTTTTTATGCTTGTCCGAGGTCTCCTATTCCCCCAAACGAACCTTGACAAAGCCGTCCGAATTTTGGAAAAGTAACTCCCCGGCAGCTGAATAGGTACCGTTTGGAACAAGAAAAGAAACCTAGGAAGAACATCCATTTTAATAGCGTTGATACGCCCAAACCACGATAGTCTTTTTTTGTCGTACTTCTTTAAATCCCTAATTGTCCTCTCTAACAGGGGTAGAAAATTATGATGCATAATTTTTGTTGGATCCCGAGGTACAACTACCCCCAGATATTTTATAGCTGACGGTTGCCACTTAAAGGGAAAATTTTGGGTTGTACGGGCTAGATCTTCCGCCGACAGGGTCACATTCATAGCCTCTGATTTAGAGAAGTTCACTTTAAAATTACTTAAGTTACCAAACTCCTCGAACTCTTTGAGCAAAGACGGGAAGGATATGTGTGGCTGGGAAATAAACATGAGAAGGTCGTCAGCAAATAAAGCTAACTTGCGATTCCCTCCCCCGGCCTCTATCCCATGGATACTAGCATTATTTCTTATGGCGACCGCGAGATGCTCCATGACAATGACGTAGAGCAGAGGTGACAATGGACATCCTTGCCTTGTTCCATTGTGGACCTGAAACGATGACGACAGAAACCCATCCGTCCTAACTTTTGCTGAGGGTCTCGAATAAAGGGACGCAATCCTATCTAAAAAATTTTTGCCCAAACCCACCTGCTTTAGAGCGGCCATCATGAAATTCCAACTGACCCGGTCAAAGGCCTTCTCCGCATCCACTGAGAGTAAACACATGGGAAGAGAATGAGCCCTCGACCGAGTCATCAGGAGGAACAGTTTGTTGGTATTGTCACGCGCCTCCCGACCTTGTACGAACCCCACTTGATCTGTGTGTATTATCCCGGGCAAGGAAGGAGCAAGTCTGTTGGCTAAGGCTTTAGAAAAAAGTTTTAGGTCTAGATTGATCAGTGAAATGGGTCTGTAATTTGTAACTAACATGTGATCCTTCCCCGGTTTGGGGAGAACACATATATGGGCTTCGAGAGATTGCGCCACCCATTGGGAATTTTCTGAGATGGAATTAAATACTTTAGTCAAGAACGGGGATAGCTGAGTTTGGAATATTTTATAAAATTTAGGGGTGAACCCATCTGGACCCGGACTTTTGCCTGAGGGAGATTCTTTAATGATAGATGCCACTTCTGCTTCTGTAAAGTCCGTCTCTAAATTTTCAACCTCAGCGCTGGGTATAACCGGTAGGGCCGTTCTGGATACGTAGTCGTTTATTTTATTTTCTAATGCGTCATGTGGCATGTCTCCAAATTTGCCCTTTATGTTATATAGGTCTCTATAATACTTTTGGAACTGTTCCGCGATGAGAGTTGGGTTCTGAGTCGAAGAGCCGTCTGCTTGTTTAATCATGGGAATGTGGCTGGGGTCTCCCCTAGGGTGTAGAATCCTAGCTAGTGGTCTACCACATTTATCTGCATACTCATAGAGGAATCTTTTTATTCTAGTCCTATGTCGCTCATACTGTCGGTCGAGAATCGATTTAAGCTCCTCTCTATTTTTGACTAGCTCCGCCAGTGTCAAAGGTGATAATGTCTTCTTATGGGCCCTTTCCAGATCTGAAATATTCTGAAGTAGGGACAAAATGGTTTGGGCTCTCTCTCTCTTAAGCCTAGCCCCATGTTTGATCAAAACCCCTCTCGACACACATTTAAGTGCCTCCCACTGCACGGGAAGGGCTGTGGGGTCTTCTGAGTGTATTTCTAAAAATTCATCAATCGTGTTCTGTAGATCCTTCATGCACCCCTGATCCCCAAGCAGACTATCGTTCAGCCGCCAAGACCACGGCCTCCCTGCCCCATCTGGGATAGTAAGGCTCAGGAATATAGGAGCGTGGTCAGACCAGGATATACTGCCTATAGAGGCCTGTATCTGCCAAGTCAGAGCCTTTTGGCTCACAAGAAACAGGTCTATGCGGCTGTACGAGGAGTGAGCCGGGGAGAAGTATGTGTAGTCACGCTCCACTGGGTGTAACGTTCTCCACACATCTACCAATCGAAGCTCTTGTATTGAGCGTTTAACTTTTGTTAGCTTTCTGAGAGAGAGAAAATTGTGTCCGAAGTTGTATCTACCTTAGGGTCCAAAGTGAAGTTTAAATCGCCACCCACGATCACGGTCCCTTCTGCGAATTCATCCAATGATGACAGGAGAGAGGAGCAGGACGTCGCCGGATCTCTGTTTGGTAAATACCAATTGACAATGGTAAAGATAGATGAATTAACATTAATTTTCAGAAAAATGAATCTTCCCTCAGTGTCCACTCTCGTGTCCAGAACCGTGTGCACCAGGGCTTTATGGATGCCTATAGACACCCCTTTTGATTTTGACTCTGGGTTGGTGCTATGGACCCATTTGGTGTAATATCTGTCTTTAAAGTTAGGGAGGTGACCAGTTTTGAAATGTGTTTCCTGAATCAATAATATATGGACTCGTTTCTTATGCATGTCAAAGAATACCTGAGACCGTTTTTGTGGGACATTGAGGCCTCTCACATTCAATGAGCCAAAGGTAATCTGCGTCATTCTGAGGAGGAGGAACGGTGAGGAACCGGGAAGTAGGGTCAGAGGATGGGGATGGGAAGAGAGGTGTGGGTGGAGAGAATAGAGAAGGTTAGGAGAGGGGGAGAGAAAAAAAAAAAAAAAAAGAGGGGGGGGGGGTAGAAGGATTAAGTATATAAAGGAAACTACAAACAAAGAGAGAGTACCGTAGGCAACAAGGTCAAAGCACCTCTTGCCTGTAGGGTCGTAACGTGACCCTTATACTTGGTCAAATAGACTAGAGGTAAATGCAGAAAAATAAGAATCTCTATATACCAGGGATGTTAATCCTACGCCACTACCCTGTGGCGTGTTATCCCAATCAGGGAGGGAACTTTCCACAAAGGAGCCCCCTGCCCTGGACTAAAAAACAACTTTTAACTATATATATTTTGATTTGCAACTAAAGCTCTGTATAAAGAAGGGAGAAGGGGCTTTGAGAGGGTATTGTACCTTATAATGTTGAGGGGCGTCCCCCATTACACCCAGGAAGGAAGGAGGGAACCCCCCACCCCCCTGTCCAGGGCGATACAATAACCCCACAACGCGAAATTCCCATCAGGACCAGGGGATAGACTCCATCGTACTGTGATCCTATAACCAAAAACATACTAGAACAATTTAATCCACCATTCTCTTATACATCAGACCGGCCTCCCTCCTCTTTCTCTACGAGAGCCACGCATCCGATCACCGGCTGGGACGGTGACTCCCCCCCCCATTGGAAAGTCCGGCCAGTCCTCTATAGGCACTAATGGAATGTCCAAGGCCGCGGTGAACGAGGGTAAATCCGCCGGAGACCGAAGAACATGCATTCGTCCCGCGTGCCGAACCTGCAGGCGGAAGGGGAACCCCCAGCTATATGGAAACTCGTATGAGCGGAGAATGTCCAGCAGAGGTTTAAGAGCTCTTCTCCTTTGTAAGGTAAAACGGGATAGATCTTGTAGAATCTGGATTTGGCTCCCCTCATACGATGGTGATACTCCACTGCGGAGCTTAAACAGAATGGCCTCCTTAATAACATAGCGGTGGACCCTACAGATCACATCCCGAGGTCGGTCGTTCTGGGCTGGTTTGGGGCCCAACGCTCTATGCGCTCTATCCAATTCCAGGGGTTGGCTTGATGGTTCACCCAGAATATTATTGAAGATCACTTGAAGGGTGCCATGTAAGTCCTTGGACTCGACAGACTCAGGCAGGCCGCGCACTCTGAGATTGTTTCTTCGGCCCCTATTTTCAGCATCATCCATTGCTTCAACCACGTATTGTATTTGGCGGGAGTGTTGTTCTAATAGTGCCCCGTGGGCCTGTGAAGTGTCCTCCATATTCTGAATTTTAGCTGCCTGCACTTGACTCTGGGTGTCCACTCTCTCCACCTCCCCCTTCAGGGCTGACAGCTCTGTGCGGTACGCCTGCTCCAGCCTGGTTATATATGCCTCCATATCTTCCCTGGTGGGTATAGCTGAGAAACGTGCCCGCATCTCATTAAGCTCTGTCAGAACTCCTGACTCTTGTGTTGTTGTTATGGCTGGCCCTGACCCTGCATGCTTGTCTGCATCTGGTAACTTTAGATTTATGTTGTGCTTCTCCCTGGGTATGGTCTCACTTCTGTCAGGGACCTGTAACTCATTTGCAGTGCAGTGTCCCCCCTCCTGAAATTCCTCACACTCCTGCATGTGTGTTATAGGAAAGGACGTTACTTCCCCCTCCAGAGGCCTCCAGGCTTCAGGGCTACTGTTTATATCAGCAGGCACTTCCCCCGTGCTTCTCACTCCGGGTTTCCCCTGTACCTGCAATCTTGGGCTGTCTGGCCTTATCTTCTGTATCTCCTCTTCACTCTGGGTGGCCTCTCCTCTCAGTCGCGTCAGCTGCTGAGCCTTTCCCTGCATCTCCATAGCTGCCATCTCACTGCTGCACGCTGAGCTCACCTCCTGTGTAGCCTTAGCAGCCATCTTGGGTGCCACCTGTGAAGCTTCTCTCTGCCCCGGCCTGGATAAAAAGTGTTTGATCCCTCTCTCCTCCGATTGTGAAGCTCTGCTGCTGCACCCCTGGGATCTCCCTCGTCTCCTCCGCTGCATAGCCTGTGTTGCAGAGTCCTCAGTTGCGTGGATCATCAGTTATAAAGTCCAGTGGCAGGAGCTAAGACAAGTCACGTCCTCACTCCTTCATAGCCAGGACACGCCCCTACCTTTCATGATTAAACTGAAAGTGAAAGTAAAGAAACACACACACCGAAAAATCCTTTATTTGGAATAAAAGACAAAAAAACAACCCTGGTTCACCCCTTTATTAATCCCAAAAATACCCCTCCAGGTCCGAAGTAATCCACACGACACTGGTAGCTCTGCTCTCTCAAGATGTACTGGCTCCATAGCAATGAAGTGACTCATGCGGGTAGCAGAGACTTCAGTCAGCACAGCAGGCTTCAAGATTAGAAAATGTGCCTGTGTATATGGTAACAGGCAATAGACTAGAGGGTAAAGTGCATGCCTACGAAGCATAACGTCGGGAGTTCTAGTCCCGGTAAAGAATTTAATTTTTTTTTTTATAATTTTAAATTATAATTATTATCTATTTTATAAAGTGAAAGTAAATAAACACACACCGCGAAAAATCCTTTATTTGGAATAAAAGACAAAAGAACACAGTTTCACCATTTTATTAAAATCCTCCAATACCCCTCCAGGTCCGAAGTAATCCACACAACACTGTCATCTCTACTACAGAACACGAGCCCTCTGCATGAGCTTCACATAGCAATGACGTGAATCACATGGTCAGCTGAGACTTCAGCAATCCAGACTTCAAGAATATCAATTCTGCCTATCATTCAGATTAGAGGCAATAGCTGAGTGGATAGAGAGCTCCCCTAGGAAGCATAAGTTTGCGAGTTCTGGAACTGGTAAATTTTATTAATTTTTTTTTTAATTTTAAATTATATTTATAATAATATAGTTATAAATATAATTTAATTATGCACTGAGGGGAGGAGCCAGACATCAGCTGTGAGCTCTCTCTCTCTCTCCTTTCTCTCTCTCCTTTCTCTCTCTCCTTTCTCTCTCTCGCCTTTCTCTCTCTCTCCTTTCTCTCTCTCTTTTTCTCTTTCTCTCCTTTCTCTTTCTCTCCTTTCTCTCTCTCCTTTCTCTCTCTCCTTTCTCTCTCTCTCCTTTCTCTCTCTCCTTTCTCTCTCTCTCCTTTCTCCTTTCTCTCTCTCCTTTCTCTTTCTCTCCTTTCTCTCTCTCCTTTCTTTCTCTCTCCTTTCTCTCTCTCCTTTCTCTCTCTCCTATCTCTCCTTTCTCTCTCTCCTTTCTTTCTCTTCTCTCTCTTCTCTCTCTTCTTTCTCTCTCTTTCTCTTCCTTCTCTCTTTCTCTTTCTCTCTCTCCTTTATTTCTCTCTCCTTTCTCTCTCTCTCTCCTTTCTTTCTCTCCTTTCTCTCTCTCCTTTCTTTCTCTTCTTTATCAACTTTCTCTTTCTCTTCTTTCTCTCTCTCTCTTTCTCTTCTTTCTCCTCTTTTGCGTCTTTCTCTTTCTCTCTCTTACTCTCTTCTCTCTCTCTTACTCTCTCTTCTCTCTCTCTCTTTCTCAGACCTGGCGATGATCAGCTGATGCGGTCACCTGACGGAATCAGCTGACACTATAAGTCAAGCGGTGAGGCCGGCTTTTTACCGCCCGGCCAGCTAAACTATCAGCTGATGCTGTCAGACAGGAGTCTGCACTGAAGTGTGTATTTTTTTTTTTTTTTGCACTGATGCATCAGCTGATTGTATAAAAGCCGTTTATACAATCAGCTACTGTGTCATGTGATTCAGTCCCTTGAACCTGAAACATCATCTGATCGCTTTGCCTTCCAGCAAATCGATCAGATGATATTGGATCCGGATTGGACGGCTCGGGACCCTTGACCCAGGATTACTGCGGAGGGGGGTTCTTTATTTCAATAAAGATTGAGTCACTAATTGTGTTGTGTTTTATTTCTAATAACAATATTTTTCTGTGTGTTGTTGTTCTTTTTATCGGTACTAGAAATTCATGGTGGCCATGTCTAATATTGGCGTGACACCATGAATTTCAGGCTTAGGGCCAGTTGATAATATACAGCTAGCCCTAACCCCATTATTACCCAGCAAGCTACCGTCACCAGGGCTGTTGGAAGAGTTGGATACAGTGCCAGATGATGGCGCTTCTATGAAAGCGCCATTTTCTGAGGCGGCTGCAGACTGCAATTCGCAGCAGAGGGGACCAGAAAGCTCAGGCCAACCTGTGTTGTGGATTCCAATCCCCAGCTGCCTAGCTGTACCTGGCTGGACACAAAAATATGGTGAAGCCCACGTCATTTGTTTTTGAATTATTTCATGAAATTCATGAAATAATTAATAAAGGAATTACCTATATTTTTGGTTCCCAGCCGGGTACAAATAGGTAGCTGGGGGTTGGGGGCAGCTCGTAGGTGCCTGCTGTACCTTGCTAGCATACAAAAATATGGCGAAGCCCAAATAAATTTTTTGAGGGGCAAAAAGTCCTGGATACAGTCCTGGATGGAGTATGCTGAGCCTTGTAGTTCTGCAGCTGCTGTCTGTCTGTATGGAGGAGAGCAGACAGCAGCTGCAGAACGGCAAGGCTCAGCATGCTCCATTCACTAGTGTATGCAGGAGAGCAGACAGCAGCTGCAGAACTACAAGGCTCAGCATACTCCATCCAGGACTGTATGCAGGAGTTTTTTGCCCACCAAAAAAAATGACGTGGGCTTCGACATGTTTTTGGATGCTAGCCAGGTACAGCAGGCAGCTACGGGCTGCCCCCAGCTGCCTATTTGTACTCGGCTGGGAACTAAAAATATAGGGAAGCACATTTTTTTTAATTATTTAACGAAATTAAAAAAAAGAAATGACGTGGGCTTCGCCCAATTTTTGTGTCCAGCCAGGTACAACTAGGCAGTTGGGGATTGGAAACCGCAACACAGGTTAGCCCGAGCTTTCTGGGCGCCTCTGCTGCGAATTACAGTCCGCAGCCACCCCAGAAAATGGCGCTCTCATAGAAGCACCATCATCTGGCGCTGTATCCAACTCTTCAAACAGCCCTGGTGACGGTGGCTTGCTGGGTATTCATCATGAGTTAATACTAGCTTTGTTTTACTAGCTAGTATTAAGCCAGAGATTCTTAATGTCAGGCAAGTTTGACCCAGGCATTAAGAATCTCCAATAAAGGGTTAAAAAAAGACACCACACAGAGAAAAAATACTTTAATAGAAATAAATACACAGACACATTAGAGACTCCATGTTTATTACTCCCTCTTATCCCTCCACGATCCATGGTCTTCTGTCTTCTTTCTCCTTCAACACATGCAGCTCTGCTCCATCAGCAGCGCTGCATTGGAAGAAGGCGGTGTTGTTCCCCGTGCAGTGTTTTCTTTTCACTCCGCGAGTGAGAAGGAGCTGCTGCCTGTAAGTGGTGACGTCACCACTGACAGGCGCGTTGCTATAGCAACGGTGATCTCCGTTATTGACCGGCTGTGGCAGCTGGTTTATAACGGAACGGGGAAGCAGACTGGGAACCCGATCGCGTGCCAGAGCATGTCGCCGGCACATGGAGATACACAAACGATCACCGTGTACTGGAGAGATGCACTGAAAAGTCCTACATGACGCGTCATAGTCATGTGACCAGTCTGTAGCCAATGAGATAACAGACACGTGACTGGTCACATGGCTATTTTGACGTCACGATAGGTCCTGTCATCACTGCTGGTTACCAGGAGGACGCAGTGATCATCGGATGGAATAGCAGCAGGAGACAGAGTGCAGGATGGATTGCGGAGACCGGTAAGTGTTATGGCAATGTGTTTTTATGTGTTTGTGATTGGCTCCCATTGTTTCCTATGGGGTTTGACCGGTTCGCTCATCTAGTCATCCACACAAGCCGATATTGCGGTCCTGCGCAGGCGCACTTTGATCTGCCCTGCTGAGGGCAGATCATAATACTGTAATGCACAAGTGCGAGGAAACGTTAATGACTGCTGTTATTCACCCCTTATTACCCTAATTGCCACCACACCAGGGCAATCGGAAAGAGTTGGGTAAAGTGCCGACATTGTCACATCTAATGAATGTGGCAATCCTGGGTGGCTGTGGACTGCTATTTTTAGGCTGGGGGGGCACAATAACCATGGACCGACCAATCCTGAGAATACCAGCTCCCAGATGTCCGCTTATTATGACTTCGTATCAAAATGGGAGAGGGGGGAGGACCGCAGACCATTTTTTAAAAAATATTTATTTAAATATTTTTTATTTTTAAAAGCTGCTTGCGGTTCCTTTTTATTTTGATACACAGCCACGATAACATGCAAAAAAGGGGGCTGCCTACAGCTGTATGCCTTGTCCTTGTTGGGACGACCCTACGCCATTTTTTTAATTTATTTATTTCTCTGACGCCTCATTGGGGGACACAGGACCATGGGTGTTATGCTGCCTATCCATAGGAGAACACTAAGTAGATGCAAAAGCATAGCTCCTCCTCTGCAGTATACACTCCTTGGCTGGGCCAGGCAAGCTCAGTTTTAGCTTAGTGTCTGTGAAGTAAACTGTGGAGAGAAAAAGCGCAATAGGGTCTTACCCGGTATATATCCGGGGAAAATAGAGGGAATGTACTCACCTCAAGTAGTTGTGACAGTCACAACTACTATGAAAGCTTATGTTGTAGAGATGAAATCTGCTGCAGCCCCCGTAGTTAATAGCAGAGAACAATAGAGAAGGGGTTTATGCCGCGCTGTTCATCAGGAAGGAGGACAAAGAGATGGTCAATGTTCCTTTATTGTAGCTTGTGTCTACGCGTTTCAGGAGCTCTGCTCCCTTCATCAGGACATACAGCACAAAAAAAACATATCTCTATGAGATATGTTTTTTTTGTGCTGTATGTCCTGATGAAGGGAGCAGAGCTCCTGAAACGCGTAGACACAAGCTACAATAAAGGAACATTGACCATCTCTTTGTCCTCCTTCCTGATGAACAGCGCGGCATAAACCCCTTCTCTATTGTTCTCAGCTTAGTGTCTGTAGGAGGCACTTCCTTTCAAGGTTTGTTATTTTTTGAGGGCAACGGTTTCCTTTTGGGACCAATCTCCCACTACCATCAGCGGGCGGGAACGTGGAGTGTCGCCTCCACGTACCCCCTCCTGCGACGCTGGATCCTGGGCTGAACGACGGGTTCCACAGACACCGATTTTCCAAAGCCCAGGGTAGAGGCCTGTGCCCTATAGCCCATTCCACAGCCCCTCTTTGCAGGCTCTGAGTTGAAGATGGCACCAATTCCTCAGCCCCTCTTTGCAGGAGTTGAATATGACACCGACACAGCAAGCTGACTCTGCTATTTTCACTGCCTGGACGGAAGCAGTGTTTTAAGGTGAGATCACACCTGACTGGTTTCCCAGACAAAGGGAGAAAAGACGCTGCAGGGAAGGTTCCCAGGACATTTACAGTATTTATTATGTGCAAGGAGCAAGGATCCTTCACACACAGTGTTAACTTTTCTCTAGCTTGCTGGCTAGAGGAGGGGGAAGTTCTGCTGTTTGCAGAAAGTCTTGCAGATAATCTCCTGGTGGCAGGGGGGGTGGGCCCAGGGCTCAGGGACTCACGCTGTTTTATTTGCTCTGTTTATTTGCTCCAGCAGAAAAGCCGGCTGATAACCACCAGTGACAAGCTGTGTGCTGACTGGAGGGAGAGGGAGGAAAACTATCAGAAGCTCCCTTCCTGCCGTTTTTTTTTTTTACTACCCACAGCAGGGGGGGGCACACTGACTCATTTTCCCGCTCTTTTAGCGCTAAGCCCCCCCCCGCGGCTGCGATAAGCCCCGCCCCCCCAGGAAAGCGTGGAAGATCTCCATAGAGCTTTATCCTTCCTGAGGACAGGGCCATCGGCTGATTCTGGTGAGGTACTTGCTTCAATTGTAGCTCTGCTGAGCATTGCTCCCCCTCCTGGCATACTCCTATTAGGAACATGCAGAAATCTAAGGGCACTAAGAGTACTAAGGCCCACATAGTCTATTATTCAGCCTGCACTGCCTGCCACGCTGAGCTACCACGTAAACACACCTCTTCTCTCTGTGAGTCCTGTGCCCCTATAGCCCCCCAAGACCCCCCTGCCACCACCGCCGCAACCGTCAGCCCAGAGCCGAGGGCCCCCAGCCCACCGGAATGGGCACAGTTTCTGTCCCAATCCATGGAAAAACTGTCACAGAACCTGGTTCTGGCTATGCAATGTCGTCCTCCCCACCCTTCTGGGTCCCTGGACGGAACGCAGCCTGAGGAACCCCTATGGAGGATCCTTCTGAGGTAATCCGGGCACATGCTTCACCGGTTGCAGGGATCAGGAAAAGAGCACACGGCCGGGTGTCTCCAGCGGGCTCTCCCTCGGGAGCACACAGGGCAGGCTCTCCCACACGCTCCACGGCTTCTGAAGAGCTGGAGGAGGGAGAATGCTGTTTGTACCAGGAGGATTCCTTGGTTTTAGCCTCCCCAGATGATCAAACTGCAATAGACTCCCTTATAACAGCAATCAACCAAACTCTGCATGTGGAGGATCCCCCATCCACTACCACTGACCATGCGGTCTCCTTTAAGAGGGCAAGGAAACCCAAAAAGGTTTTCACTGATCACCCAGAGTTTCAGGGTATCCTCACAAAGCAAAGGGAGAAGTCTGACAGGTGCTTCGGTAACCGAAAACTCATGGAGTCCCGGTACCCTTTTGTCTCACCTGCCCCTAAGGGCTGGGCCGATCCGCCCTCGGTCGACCCCCCGGTCTCCCGCCTTACCACAAAGACGCTCCTGTCTTTACCCGATGGTTCCTCCATCAAGGACCCGACAGACAGACAGGTGGAGCACCTCGCCCGCTCTACTTTTGAGGCTGCGGGTTCCTCCCTCTCGCCCTCCTTTGCCTCTGTGTGGGTCGCAAAGGCGATCTCTGTCTGGGCAGACTCCCTTAACACTTCACTTGAGGAATCCCAGTTCACTCATACCTTCACAGAGGTAACAGCTCAAATTGCCGCTGCGGCGGAGTACCTCATCCAGGCCTTCATGGACGCTGCTACCTGCGCAGCGTTTGCCGCCTCAAATACCATAGCCATCCTTAGAGCACTCTGGCTCCGACAATGGCGAGTGGACTCTGCCTCCAAGAAGTCTCTCACGGGCCTTCCCTTTTTTCCAGACCGATTGTTTGGCGAACGTCTGGACAAGTTCATTTCTGACGCCACAGGAGGAAAGAGTACCTCCCTCCCCCAGCTGAAGTCCAGGACGTCCTTCACCAGACGTCCACAGTCCTCGTTCCACTCCTTTCGGAACTCATTTGGTTGGTCGACATCCCGTGCTGTCCCCGCCACCAGCCGCGGACTACGCAGGGACCGACCTTCTCAGCTCTCCCCGAAACCCACTTTGTCATGGCAGCCTAGACCGAAACAGTCCAGGACTAGGGAGACTCGGCCACGACGTTTTCCCCCCTCATGACTCCTTCGGCGCCCCGGAAGACACACTCATTATAGGAGGTCGACTGCGGCTCTTTCAACACATCTGGGCTGCCGCCTCAGACGACAAATGGGTGCGAGACCTTGTGTCTTCCGGTTACCACATAGAATTTCGGACCCGACCCCCGAGTCGGTTCTTTCTCTCAAACCCCCCAAAGACTCGAAAACGACGCAAAGCTTTTTTCTCAGCAATCCACTCGCTCCAAACAGCAGGAGTTATAATACCTGTCCCAGACGACGAGAAGTTCGGGGGTTTTTATTCCAACCTCTTTGTGGTCCCCAAAAAGGATGGGTCAGTTCGACCCATCCTGGACCTCAAACACCTAAACAAACATGTGCACGTACGGAGATTCAGAATGGAGTCCCTAAGGTCCATTATTGCATCCATGGTCAAAGGGGAATTCCTCGCCTCCATAGACATCAAGGACGCGTACCTGCACATACCCATCACCCCAGATCACCAAAAGTTCCTCCGCTTCGCAATTCAGGACTCCCACTTTCAATTCGTAGCTCTACCCTTCGTCCTTGCCACCGCACCAAGGGTCTTCACCAAAGTCATGGCGGCCGCCATGAGCGTCCTTCACGCCAGGGGAGTAGTCGTTCTCCCTTACTTGGACGACCTCCTCATCAAGGCCCCCTCCTTCCGCGACTGCTCAACCAGCGTACAGATCACTGTGGACACCCTATCCCGCTTAGGGTGGCTAGTGAATCTGGACAAATCATCCCCGATCCCATCACGATCCATCACCTTCCTGGGCATGTCCCTGGACACCCGTCGGGGCTTGATCCTTCTCCCTCAGGACAAGGCAATCGCTCTTCAACGAGCGGTACGCTGCCTTCTACGTCCTCCGTCTCGCTCCATTCGATTCAGCATGAAGGTGCTCGGCAGGATGGTGGCGGCTATGGAATCAGTACCCTTTGCTCAACTGCACCTCCGCCTACTGCACCTAGCCCTTCTAGCGGCCTGGGACAAGAGCCCCTTCTCCCTGGACAGACATCTTCACCTGACGCCTTCAGTCAGGTACGCACTCCGCTGGTGGCTTCGGTCCTCATCCCTATCGAAGGGGAGATCTTTTCTCCCAGTGAACTGGCTGGTCCTGACCACGGACGCCAGCCTCCTAGGCTGGGGAGCAGTGTACCGGCACCACACTGCTCAAGGACGTTGGACGCCCCAGGAGTCTTTCCTACCCATAAACATCCTGGAACTCCGCGCGATCTTCCTCGCGCTCAGAGCGTTCTGCCCTCTGCTAGCGGGTCGTCAGATTCGAGTCCATTCAGACAATGCGACAGCTGTAGCCTATATCAATCGGCAGGGGGGCACCCGCAGCAAAGCGGCTTATCTCGAGGCCCACAAGATCCTCAGCTGGGCCGAATCGACGGGATCAGTGATATCAGCGGTACACATACCGGGGGTAGAAAACTGGGCAGCAGACTTTCTAAGTCGCCAAGGCCTGGCCGCCGAAGAATGGTTTCTCCACCCAGATGTGTTTCTACACATCTGCACTCGCTGGGGCACACCAGACGTGGACCTAATGGCCTCAAGGTTGAATGCAAAGGTACCCGCGTTCATAGCCAGGTCACGCGACCCGCAGTCCATCGGCGCAGATGCTCTAGTCTGCTCCTGGCACCACTTCCGCCTGCCTTACATATTTCCACCTCTACCCCTGCTGCCGCGGGTAATCAGGAAGATCAAGGCAGAGGGAGTCCCCAGACTGGCCCAGGCGCGCCTGGTATGCCGAATTAGTACAAATGCTCACAGACGCACCGTGGCGCCTTCCAGACATCCCAGACTTGCTGACCGAAGGGCCCATTTCCCATCAGAACTCCAGAGCCCTGAAGCTGACGGCATGGCCATTGAGACCTGGGTATTAACAAGAGCGGGATTCTCTCCCGCGGTTATTTCCACCATGATCAGTGCCCGAAAGCCTGCTTCATCCCGCATTTACCACCGTACGTGGAAAATCTTCCTTTCATGGTGCAGGGAAACTAACGTCCAGCCTATGCCTCCGGCCATCCCCAGAATTCTCGACTTTCTACAGTCTGGCTTGCAAGTGGGGTTGGCTCTCAGTTCCCTTAAAGGGCAGGTTTCAGCGCTCTCAATCTTCTACCAATGCCGCCTGGCTCAAAAACCGCAAGTCAAGACCTTCCTCCAGGGCGTTTCCCATCTAGTTCCCCCGTACAAACGGCCGCTGGAACCATGGGACCTCAACCTCGTTCTGGATGGTCTCCAGAGGTCTCCCTTTGAACCCCTCAAGGAATCCTCCCTTGCTCTTCTGTCCTGGAAGGTAACATTCCTGGTGGCAATTGCGTCCATCAGACGGGTTTCGGAGCTAGCAGCACTCTCTTGCCGCGAGCCTTTTCTGATCTTTCACCAGGACAAGGTGGTTCTGCGCCCCCTTCCGGATTTCCTTTCAAAGGTTCTTACCCAGTTTCATTTGAACGAGGACATTGTTCTGCCTTCCTTTTGTCCACACCCGGTTCATAGGGTGGAAAGGTCTCTGCATTTGTTACACCTTCGTCAGAGCTCTCAGATATTAAGTATCCAGGACAGCCCCCTTTAGGAAAACTGACTCTTTGTTCGTCATTCCTGAGGGTCCAAAGAAGGGACAGGCAGCTTCAAAGGTGACGCTGGCTCGCTGGATTCGCTCTGCGATCCAGGAAGTCTACCGCTTGCAACTCAAGCCCATTCCTAGTGGGCTGCGGGCTCATTCTACGCGAGCAGTTGGTGCTTCGTGGGCCATTCGGCATCAGGCTTCAGTGGAACAGGTGTGTAAGGCTGCGACCTGGTCTAGCCTACATACGTTTTCAAAGCATTACAGAGTCCATACCCAGGTTTCAACTGAGGCAAATCTGGGTAGGAAAATTCTGCAAAAGGCAGTAGAGCACCTCTCTCAGTAGGCGCTCCAGGCTGTCTGGGACTGGTTCCTAGTCCTTGGGTTGTGTTGTCTTCTTTTATGTTTCCCACCCATGGACTGCTTTAGGACGTCCCATGGTCCTGTGTCCCCCAATGAGGTGTCAGAGAAAAGCGGATTTTTGTGTACTCACCGTAAAATCGTTTTCTCTTAGCCATCATTGGGGGACACAGCACCCACCCTGTTTCCCTGTTGGGCCTTGGTTCTCTCAGTACTTTATTTGTTTATGACTCTTTTTTTCTCATGTTCCTCTGTTGAGGTAAGTTTTTACTGGCTTTTTCTCCTACTGCTTGTGTACTAAAAGTGAGCTTGCCTGGCCCGGCCAGGGGGTGTATACTGCAGAGGAGGAGCTATGCTTTTGCATCTACTTAGTGTCCTCCTATGGATAGGCAGCATAACACCCATGGTCCTGAGCCCCCAATGATGGCTAAGAGAAAACGATTTTACGGTGAGTACACAAAAATCCGTTTTTTTACACCAATCTAAATGCAGACAGCATGTGCATCTAGATTGAAAGCTGTCTTTTACAGTCCGAGTCTGTCCAACACTAGTCAATAGACAAACAAAAAGTGCATAGTGCTCATATTGTTGTGTAAGCAGAAATATGATATGTAAAATAAAACATGACATGCCATAAGGCAAGCAAAGTCAAGAAATTAAAAAACTAAATTATTGCGTAAATGTATTAAATATTAGTTGTATCCTAACTATGATGAAATTGTTGTGCAATGTTTTTCTCCACTTTTCTTAGATAATAATCTTTTTTCTTATTTTCTCATAGGCACTTCATTCAGGGAAAAGACCCAATCAAAGTCAACATCTAAGTCACTGAGCGGGTCGAGTGAAATACCTCAAAATTTGCAGACCACCTCAGGTATGGTTTTAGCATATACAGATCTCTAAATTATGGATAAAAAACAATTAAAAATAGTTTTAACACAAACAGACCCATTCTCACACCACATAAAAATACCCAATTAAATAAAGCAGCCAAAGCTCTCATTGAGCCCAATAGGAGTCATTGTGTCCAATCTATAAATCCAATGACTCAAGTTGCGCAATGGCCTTGAATAGGTTACCACCTCTAACCTCTGATCTATGGCCTTTATAATTAATTTGCTTGAGTCAGATTTATATTACAATTGGACATGTTTTGGTAGGGTTTTTAGGTGTTCCATCTCATGCAGAGTCTTTGTTTTCTCAATGTCCCTGATGTGCTCACGGACTCCCACCTTTAACCCCCTAACCTCTGGACGATTTTTCCGTTTTTGTTTTTTGCTCCCCATTTCCAAAAGCTGTAACTTTTTATTTTTCCGTCAATTTTGCCATGTGAGGGCTTGTTTTTTGCAGGACGTATTGATCTTTTAAATAAAACCATGAGTTTTGCCATGTATGGTACTGAAAAACTGCAAAAAATTTCCAAGTACGGAAAAATTGCAAAAATGTGCGATTATTGTACAACTGTTTGTGGGGTACTTTATTCACCATGTTCACTGTATGGTATAACTGATGTGTGGGTGTGATGCTTCATGTCAGTACGAGTTTGTAGATACCAAACGTGAATAGGTTTACTTTGATCTAAGTGATTAAAATATTTCAAAAGTTTGTCCCAAAAAAGTGGTGCCCTCTTCGCGCCATTTTCTGCGACTCAGTGTTCTCATTTTTCGGTATATGGGGCTCAATTATGGCTTATTTGTTGCATCTCTGACTGACGTTTTTAACTGTACCATTTTTGCAGAGATGCTACGTTTTGACCCCCTGTTATTGCATTTCGCTTAAAATTTGCGATGACCAAAAAACTTAACTTTGGCGTTTGGAAGGTGTTTTTTTTTGCCGCTACGCCGTTTACCTATCAGGTTAATTGATTTCATATTTTGATACAGTGGGCATTTCTGAACTCGGCGATTCCAAAAAAGATTATATTTTTTATTTTTTTAACCCTTTGATTTTCAGTGGGGCGAATGGGGAGTGATTTTAAACTTTTGTTTTTTATTTTATTTTTTACAACTTTTTTTTAAACTTTTTTTATTTGACTTGTCGCCCCTAGGGGATTATAAGCATTATCCGTCTGATCGCTTTTTCATTCCTGCTGGTCAGAGCTGCAGAGCTCTCATCAGCTGAAATGCTGCTTTCCTGTTACAGCCAGACAGCTGTAACAGAAAGTGAGTTATGATAGTGACAGGAGTCATCACATAACCGTGTGCTACCATGGCAACCATCGGCTTTTCGTGATCGCGTTACGGAGCCTCCGATGGAGGCGGGTAAAGGCTATTTTCCCCGCCGTAGCCATTTACATCTCGCTGTCAGTATTTGAGCGGGTCCACCCGCGCTTGTAAGCCACACATGTCTGCTGTTCAAATCAGCAGAAGTGCGGGATTCGCCACCAGCTTATTACAACAGCAGACAGTGATTACACCGACATTATCTGGGACGTACCCAGTGCGTCCAATGTCTGTAAGAGGTTAAGTCCCTTGTGGTCATTCCTATGTAGATTTTCTGGCATGGATACTGGGTGTAATAAATCACGCCCTTAGAAGCACAAGTATGTAGGTGATTAATTTTGTAAGTTTGTGTTCCTTCTGATTTTTTAATGGGAACCTGTCACCAGATTTGGGGACTATAGGCTGTGGCCAATATCACTGAGTTCTTATATACAGTATTCCAAAATACTATATATGAAAGCCCAGGATGCTCTGTATAACATAAAAAAACACTTTTGTAATACTCACTTAGGGGGCGGTCCGTTCCGATGGGTGTCGCTGCTCTCCAGTGCGGCGCCTCCTCTCTGCTGCAATCTTCGGCCTCCTTCTTCCCAGTCCAGTGGGGATGATGCGTCTACGTCATCCACACAAGCCGACATTGTGGTCCTGCGCAGGCGCACTTTGATTTGCCCTCCTGAGGGCAGATCAACATACTGTAATGCACAAGTGCGAGGAAAGGTTAATGACTGCTGTTATTCACCCCTTATAATCCTAATTGCCACCGTACCAGGGCAATCGGAAAGAGTCGGGTTAAGTGCTGGAATTGTCACATCTAATGAATGTGACAATCCACGGTGGCTGCGGTCTGCTATTTTTAGGCTGGGGGGGCATAATAACCATGGACCGACCAATCCTGAGAATACCAGCTCCCAGCTGTCCGCTTATCATGACTGGTACCAAAATGGGGGGGAATAAAGGACCGCAGACCATTTTTTAAAAATTATTTATTTAAATATTTTTTGTTTTTAAAAGCCGCATGTGGTTCCTTTTTTTTTTGATACACAGCCAAGATAACATGCAAAGTTGGGGGCTGCAGCTGTATGTAAATATTAATTGTATCCTAACTATAATGAAATTGTTGTACAATGATTTTCTCCACTTTTCTTAGATAATAATCTTTTTTTCTTATTTTCTCATAGGCACTTCATTCAGGGAAAAGACCCAATCAAAGTCAACATCTAAGTCACTGAGCGGGTCGAGTGAAGTACCTCAAAATTTGCAGACCACCACAGGTATGGTTTTAGCAAATACAGATCTCTAAATTATGGATAAAAAAAAACAATTAAAAACAGTTTTAACACAAACAGTCCAATTCTCACACCACATAAAAATACCCAATTAAAGAAAGCAGCCAAAGCTCTCATTGAGCCCAATAGGAGTCCTTGTGTCCAATCTATAAATAAAGTGACTCAAGTTGCGCAAGGGCCTTAAATAGGTTACCACCTCTAACCTCTGATCTATGGCCTTTATAATTAATTTGCTTGAGTCAGATTTATGGTACAATTGGAAATGTTTTGGTAGGGTTTTTAGGTGTACCGTCTCTTTTTCTCAATGTCCCTGATGTGCTCACGGACTCCCACCTTTAACCCCCTAACCCCTGGACGATTTTTCCGTTTTTGTTTTTTGCTCCCCTTCTTCCGAAAGCTGTAACTTTTATTTTTCCATCAAACTTGCCATGTGAGGACTTGTTTTTTGCAGGACGTATTGATCTTTTAAATAAAACCATGAGTTTTACCATATATTGTACTGGAAAACTGCAAAAAATTTACAAGTACGGAAAAGTTGCAAAACAGTGCGATTGTACA